>NW_027505261.1:0-219604 GCF_021521415.1 Bidens hawaiensis | reverse complement strand
AAAAGAATCTTTATACCCAACCCTTCACTCCTTCCCTATATATACACACCCATCTTCTTCATTTTACTCTTGCTACATCTCCAAAAACTCTCTCAAAACTCCATAGATTCAAGGTTATTATTTCTTATGTATTCTTGAAGTTTTGACTTCTCAAGTCAAACTAACTATAGTCTTTCATTCTAACCTGTTCATCTAACATTACTAACTCTTGAATATGGTGGTACAACATATATATAATACACACCCCTTGTTTCCTTTATTTGTTACTTCACCGACTTTGGTTGGTTAAGTTTCGAATGTCATAAGGCAAGGCTTCATGGAGGACTTCGTGTTCTTGATATATATTTACACACACATAACTTATTATACATATCACTTATGACTAACTTCTAACCCTTTAGTTTGTTCATCTTATTTACAAGTTCCATGGTGTGGGTTTGTATAAGACTAACCTCGGTTTAAGCGAAACTAGTCCAAACCGGAAACCGAACTTTGTTTACTAGTTTTGTTAAAATAGTTGTTTAAACATGTTTATTGCTAGATTTGAGTTTCAAAAATCATTTTTACAAGTTCTTTGATATTAATCATATGGAATCCATCTATGAACTCGTTGGGAGATGGAAACCGAAATAAACCGAACTTTTGCTTAAAAGACTTGTAGTTAACTTTTTTTGTTGTAAAATTTAAGTTTTCTTCATTTATAAACCAATATACAAGTTCTATGATATTTGGGCATGTAGAACCCGTCTATGAACTATTTGTGAGATGGAGACCGAACCAAACCGAACTATACCGACTTTTACTCGCTTAAGACACACAAGTGTGTTTTTAGCTATCAAGACTTGTATATTTCTTTAAAAAATAGTTTACAAACTGATTTTAATTATTTTCTTAAGTACTTGAAATAGTTGGATCCAACTTGATCTCATAACATAGTTTGGACCGACAAAACCGAACACTCGTTTAATATGCGTTGTTAGTTCTAAACAATAGATCTACATACTTGGTTAAGTGTTAGTATGTTTTAATGAGTTATCTCATAACAATTAATATTTTGGAAAGTTGACTTTGGGTTTGACCATTTGTCAAGACCCGAACCGACAACCCGAACACATCGTTAAAAACCCGTTTTAGTATCTTTAGCCTAATGGAACTTGCATTTTAGCATTTTCCCCACTTTATTACTTAACATTAGTTAAGTAAATATTAAGGTTAGATGCTTTAACCCGGTTTTGAGCAAACTTACATTTTTTAAAAGGGTTATTATTATAAATTCTTAAATAGTTACATTTTAAACCTTGAACTTTAATTGATTAGTTTTTGCAACAATTATTTTATTTAAAGATCTTCAAGAAAACCTTTCTAAATCCAAGACTTTCTTTTATTTAGGCTTCATACGTTAAACTCGTCGTTCCGGCAAATCTCCAAATAATCAATCTTTCAAGTTTATTACTTGAACGTGAGTTACTTCATACCCCGTTTTCTATCTTTTATTTTGGGGGTGACATTTCAACTTATCTAAACTAAATGTTTTATACTTGGGTCTTAAACCACAAACGTTGTGTATACCTTACTTGAATAATTGCTCGATTTGGTGTTCTATGCTTATTTGACTATGTGTTTATCGCTTTTGGATGGTGGAACTATAAATCCTAGACTATTTGGCAACCCCTCATGGCAAGGTGTCGTTAACGTAATGCAATTAACGATAACTATAAAATCCTAAACTATTTGGCAACCCCTTATAGTTGGGTGTCGCTAACTTGTTAGCGATAACTATTTATCCAAGTTTATAGCTATTATTTATGGTTTTGTATACTAGTTTTGTGGCTTTTCATACTATATATCTATTGTTCAAACTTATGAATTGCTCACCAACCTTTGTGTTGATAAACTTTATTTTATGAAATGTTACAGGTTTGCATCTAGGTTGATTATGGAGTTTGGTGAAGAAAACGTCACAAATACCGTTAGGATATTAGCAAAACTGAACAATATTTGATTTGCTATATTTTGTTATATTTTGTTGTATTTGAGTTATGAATATTTGGTTATGTGACATTTTCGATGTTGTGAAATGAAATGAGTTTGTTAAATATTGTCGCTTTAAATAGTGTCATGCGCTTATGAACAATCGTTGCACCCCGGCATGTTCCGCCGCCTTTGGTCGGGGTGTGACAACCTTCGTCATCCACAATCAAATCCCAATTCTTGCATATGTCTTCGTTGCGGTTATGGTTGATTACCGTAACAACCCTTGGGTCCTCCGTAGCAGGAACGGGGGCAACAAAAACACTCTTCTTAGGCTTCTTGTTAGTTTTTTTGATGGGTGCCATAATAATATTTAGTTAGATGGTCGGGTAATGGAACGTTTTGCTAAAGGAGTAGTATTTTAGTTTGTTTTTAAGTTTGGTGGTGAAACAAGTAATGGAAAACAACTTATATATAGTTTTGGGGCTACAAGAACCGGTTCCAACGGCTATTTTACCGTTGGAACCGGCTCCAACGGCTATTATTTGTCTCAAAAAACCGGTTCCAACGGCTATATTACCGTTGGAACCGGTTACAACGGCTATTTTGTGTCTCAAAAAACGGTTCCAACGGCTAGTTTGACATGTGTTTGACTTTTCAAATAAAACCCGCCGGAACCGGTTTTTTCGGGTAGGAACCGAACCGGTTACAATTAGGAACCGGTAGGAACCGGGTTGGAACCGATGGGGACATACAAATATGAGAACCGGGTACGATTTTCGGGTACAAAAATACCCAAACCGGGTACTGGGCCAACCGTGTAGGAACTGGAACCGGTTCCGGTTCGGTTCCACCAGTTAGGTTCCGAACCGGTTTTTTTGTGCACGACTACTTAGAGATGATGGAATCCAGAGGAGAGTAATCTCAAATTAATAACTACCATTCTCATTGACTATTCACTGTTTTAATGTTTTAAGTACAATTGACTATTTACATCAAGAGCTTTTATATTATGTTATTATTACAATTAACCCCCTTTACAACTATCTAACACTTTTATTGCAATCTAGTACCTTGATTTTGTGATTATGGAAATATGATTGATAGAATTAAGTAAAGATGTACATAGTACACATCTATTATTATAATAAACAAAATATTTTTGTGTCACATAACATTTAATTGTTCTATTTTTTGTTAAGTGGAATCATTATTGCTCTACTTTAAAAGTCATTAGGGCTGTCATTTTTACTTGAAACCCAACCCGAGAAAACATGTACCCGAACCCGAACTAACCCGACTCAAAATATCCGAATCCTAGAAAAGACTAACTTGAACCGAAGTAATTCGGGTTGCTTCTCGGGTTTGATTTTTAAGTTTCGGGTCAATCTGAATAACCCGAATAAATTTTTAGTTTTAAAATTAAATATATTTTTAGGTATATAATAGGCTTGGTCTAAGCCACTAACGTTATCAGAATCTAGTCCTAATCGATTGTTGTCATTACAACTATTATAGATCGATTGATTATTGTTAATTTATGTTTTTCGTTTATTACTAATAACAACCGTAATCAAACAACCAAGTCATGCCCGATTGAAGTTGATTATGGTTCGAGTTAGTTTTACTTTTCTTTTGGATTGTTTTATCAAGTTATGTTAGCTATTATTTGATTACTTGCTTACGAGCAAAGAATAATATGTTGTTTTAAATTTTTCATTGTAGTTTTTTATTTTGTTTTTTTTGTTCTGTTTTCTAGAATACTCGAAATCGATTAATCCAACCCGAATTACCCGTAAGAGATTCGGGCTGGGTTTCGGGTCAAGATTTAAAACTTTGAAACCTGAAGAACCCGACCCGAAAAACCCGAAACCCGAAAAATGAACCCGAAGAACACCCCTGGTTATAGTGGTAAACAAAGTAAATAAAATTAGAAATAAAAGAATGTATGTAGAACTTTTGAAACTCATTTTAGTGTATGTAAATTTATTTTGTATTTTTTATATGTTTTTAGTTTATTAGTGAGCGATTGAGAATATGCTAAGATTCGTCTTTACTTTAAGCAATATAAAAATGGTTCATCTCAAAATGGTTCATCTCATTTGATTATTGTTTACTATTAATTCTATATAATAAACTTTTTTATATGTATTGATAATTTTTGCTAAAGTGACATAATTCAGCACTTGAGGAGAATAGTAGATTGATGATGATGCATGTCAGTACTCTTTCTTTCAGGTCTAATTGTTTATGTTCATTTTTTTTGTCAGATGTTAACTGATAGTAAAATTCATTGTGCTTATTCATTGTCACAAAGTTGCATCAACTAGAATTTTAAGCTAAGCTGATATAGAAAATGAGTTGTTTTAATTCTAAAATACAGTGGTGTCATTGTGAGTTTTGTTTCTTTGATGATATCTATTTATATTCATGAAGCAAAATTCATATCTTCTTGGATGAGTATCCTGTCTCTTATAGGCATAACACTCATTATTTTCTTGAAATCTTACAAGTTAAGGCCATAAAGTATAGTTGACTATTATAAATGATAGGAAAATGGTTGTAATAATGGGTGTTGCAAACCGATTTTATACAAAATCATTGCAAGGAGTAAGAGCATGAGTAGGGTGTTCGAAATACTAATATGGTTCTTTTAAGTTGGTTGTTTGTTATTATGATTTGTTTGTGTTCTATCTTCTATACAATAATCTCAAAATTGTTTGATATATAGGAGGAATGATGGTTTAGTTTTCAGTGAGATACTTATTTGTTGTAACAAAAACAAAAATTATTTTGTAACAAAAATTTTTATTCATAGAAACTACATTACATTGTTCATTGTATATATATTTACGATATAAGTTCTCTTAAAACCATATAATTTAAGTTATGTTGATGTTGATGCTTGGATTACCTTCATCTCGAGCAGCGGTAGTGGAGATGAAGGGGGTTTGCAACACGACGGTATTGGGGGAGATGGTGGCGGATATGACGGATGTGGTGGAGATGAGAGGGCGATGGTGTTGGAGATGAAGGTGGTCTGGAACGACGATGGTGGTGGTGCTGGTCAACAGCAGCGAGGATGAAGGTGGTGGTGGTCAACAGTGGCGAAGATGAAGGCGGTGGTGGCGATGAAAAGGGAAAGTACAAGGATGCGGAATGCTTGTGTCAGGGAAGATGAAGGGCCAACTTACATCTCTACTTTGCGGGTTTTATCAACCGACTAATTACACCTTGTTTTAAATAATTATTTTATTATAAGTTATATTAGTGCTAATGTTATTATGTACGTTTACATTTTAGGCTTATTTTTGTTAACGTTACGAACTTAACTGATACTCGATTAAATTCACACTGCTGCATCGTTGTAATGCTACGGGTTTTGATAGCTCATTCAGTCATTTAGTATATTGTCATAAAGTTAGGCATAGTTACATGTCAAAACTCTACTTTTTCTTAACGAATTGTTTTCATTACAATAAATGTGGTTAGCCGTCAAATTTTTCTTCATCCTTGATAGTGTACAGTTTCCATCAAACGTCCACCTTAAATAAAGTATTATTATTATATACATGAATGTTTGGCAGAACTAGGATTCCCTCATTTAGGGTTCATGTCTTCTTGCTTTAGTTAACACACACAAAAGTTAACAATTGTCCCATATGCTCATGCTTTTTGAGTCATGTTAAATCAACAAACTTTCCTCCTCTACTTTTGTTTCATTGAGCTAATCCAAGAATGAGTAGACCACGAGTGAAATTACATGGTCTATCACCAGTCAGTGGAAGGGTTTTGACGAGTTAGACCTAGTGGTAAACCACTATGACTCGGTTGTCAGGCCCAAGGTTCATCATTATGGCCCTCAGTTTTGAGAGTAGGCTTTTTCTACAAATTTTGCAACATTCAAAATTAATTTGACGAGTTTTTAGTTGTCTTACATAATTTAGGCCTTTATATAATTTGTTAATTTCATGGTTTTCATTTTGAATAGAATTTTAAAAAGATGGCAAATCTGCCAAATTTAGAAATCCTTTATAAAAGGATTATTTTATAATCGGTTTAATATACATAATTCAATAAAATTTCTTTTTCTTTGAGAATTTCTCTTTTACTACTTTGTCAATTTTGCTCTGCGTCATTCGTTATTCATTTTTTTTAATCTTTCTTTTTACATGGTTTTGATATAAAATTAGATTTCACATAATTTCTCATATTGATTACGTCATGCTAACCTAAGTCGCGTTTATGTATTAGTAGAAAATTCCATTATTTAGGGTTTTTAGTAGGGGTGTTACGAACTGAGATGTTCTTAAACTAATTGATATCAGCTCATTAAAAGTTCGAATTAAACCAGTCTAAACAAGCTCGAGTCCAAGCCTAAATAAGCTCAAGCTCATCTGTATAAACCAAATTTGATTAGGCTTAAATGTTTGTTATCTTTGTAACCCAAGAAAGGCAAACCAATCATTCTTTGGTTGTACCATGAAAGACAACAAAATTAAATATTTTATACACTTTGTAATGTAAAAAAATATCTTTTGTTTGGTATAAAAGAGTAATAGACTTGATGGCACTCATTGCCCTAGCTCTTAAAAACATACCCTTTTGAACTTGGAACCATGTTCTTTGGCCAATCAATGATGTTCTAAAACCATTTTGTGAAGTGTGGATCCATGCATACACCACTTTATAGTGTAAAAAAGGAGTTAAAATGAACTTTAAAAGCTACTTGTTACACAAAACATGCGCAAAAAGATAAAAGAATATTAAGGTGTATGTTATGAAACAAAGCCATAAAAAAGGCCAGAAAACCTTTATATTATATTCAATGTATTCAATTCATTGTATCATGCATTCTGCTGCCTTAACTTTTGAGAACTTTACGTTCTTGTATCATTAAGGTTTTAATCAAAGCAGAAAAGATAAAACGCATACATGTGTGTGTGTGCGCCTATATTATAGATAAGAGAAGGATATAAAATATAGGTTTTGTAGAAATATGATGAGACTAATTAACTGAAATAAATTTGAGTGAAAATTACTAAAATATTTGGAATTTGATTGAAGGTTGGTTAGAATTGAAAATCCCGGCTTTGAGATTCCCTCCGGATCTTATGGTTGGGTTGAAAATTTGACGTTTTGGCCAAGAAAGAGATGGTAGAAGCTATTATTTTTGTAGTGTGGTGGGATATTTGAAAATTTCAGAATGACACGGTTTTCCCGTAGAGTCATCTAAAGACATAATTGTTATTTGATGAAGTTGTCTATTTTTCGTTTTATTGGTAGTTTGGCACTCAAGTAGCTAGGAAATATAAGTATAAGTTATCTTGGATAAAGTGGTTAAAAATATCCTTTAGTCATGTAATTTTCCCGATTTTTACCCGGCTTATTTCTTACTGAACGAAGTCTCTCCTCTTCTCTACTCCTCCCTTTTCCTCATCACAGGTGCCTCTCAAATCGACACCACGTCACCGATTTCGAAACAAAGACCTACAGGGGAGTTCGTCCTACATCTACTCGCACACTACCTACGGCGTATATCACTTGTGTCGAGAAAAACAAAACGAGTACCTCCGACGGTGTTCCTTCTTACCCAACAATACTACTTACAGGTATTAACAGTGGGCTGAATTCCTTCCGGTTGAACAAAATAACGACGACAGCGACGAGACCAAGGATCTGGGAAACCTTTGCTGGACTATATCACATGCTCGGGTAAAAAAAAAAAAAAATCAGGTTGTGCATATCTATCTACTTGGTTGAAAACTATTAAATATTTTATTATTTTATCATAATTATAGCTTAAACTAAATCATATTAAAAAAAAAAAAACTTGTATCGTGAAGGGGCTGCTTTTATGATACATATTTGTTTAAATCTAAACAAATATTATTATTATTAGTTTTTGTTACTATTATTATTATTATTATTATTATTATTATTATTATTATTATTATTGATTTGGTGTTCTATTGCTTGTGTTTGTGTGATTAGTTGCAACCATAGAGCGTAGGAACCATGACTATTACTTGAGACGATGTTCTGAAACGAGGGGTGTAGGAAAGAGTAAAGATAGGGAGCGTATATTGCGTTTGGCTTCTTGGAATGTAGGAACATTAAATGGTAAGTTGCTAGAATTGGTAGATGTGCTTAAAAGACGTAGGGTTCAGATAGCATGCCTCCAAGAGACTAAGTGGAAAGGACATAGAGGGGCTGAGTGTAATGGGTATAAGTTGTGGTACTCGGGTTCTGATGGAGCTAGGAATGGAGTGGGGTTTCTAGTGGCTAAGGAAATACACACTAGTGTGGTGGAGGTGATAAGACATAATGACAGGATTATGGTGTTGAAATTAGTACTAGGAGACGAAGTTGTGGCAGTAGTCTCCGCCTACGCGCCTCATGTAGGCCTAGGGGATCAGGAAAAGAGAGAATTTTGGGATTGCCTAGACGCAGTGGTAGGGGGCATACCTAGGGGGGAGAGGATTTGCATAGGAGGTGATTTTAATGGACACATTGGTAAGGCTAACGATGGTTTTCAAGCCGTACATGGGGGTTTCGGTTTTGGTGATAGGAATGAGACCGGAACAGAACTTCTAGAGTTTGCGGTGGCACATGACCTAGGTATTATAAATTTTTATTTTAAGAAAAAAGATTCTCATTTAATCACTTTTAGCAGTGGCGGACGCGACACGCAAATTGACTACCTTTTGATGAGGCAAGGAGACCGACGTTGGTGGAAGGACTGCAAAGTCATACCTGGGGAGGCAGTTGTGACTCAACATCGACTACTAGTGACAGATATAGCCTTCAGAAATAAGCTGACTATTCGAGAGAAGAAAGGTACACCGAGAATTCGATGGGGAAATTTGAAGGACGAAAATCTCCTACTGTTTAAGGATAAAATCATACTGCATACGCGGGCTCGACTAAATGGGGACTCAACTCATATATGGGAAGCTATGGAGACAAAGATCATCCAAGTAGCAAAGGAGACTCTCGGGGTCACAACAGGAAAGACAAGTGGGCATAAGGAGTCTTGGTGGTGGAATGACGCAGTGCAAGACAAGATAAGGGACAAACAAGGATGTTTTAGGGAGCTAATGAGGTGCACGAATGAGGAGGAGCGAGTGGAATTGAGGGACAACTACAAAACGGCCAAGATAGAGGCGAAAAAGGCAGTGGCGGAAGCAAAGAAGGCGGCCTTTAAACGGATGTATGAAAGTCTAGAAACAAAAGAGGGGGAACATGCTATGTTTAAGATTGCCAAAGCCAGGGAGCGTAGAAGGCAAGATCTAGGACCGGTGAAGTTTATAAAGGATACAGATGGGCATGTACTGGTCAAGGAGCAGGACATCAAGCTAAGATGGCAAACCTACTTCCACAATCTTTTTAACAATGGGAGAGCTTACCAAGAAGAACATGACAACACAAACTTTCAACGACAACAATCGAATAACTGCTACTGCCGACGGATCACACGAGAAGAGGTGAAGGATGCACTTAGGAGGATGGGAAGGTCTAAGGCGGTTGGCCCAGACAACATACCCATCGAGGTGTGGAAGTGTCTGTGGGAGGAAGGAGTCATGTGGTTAACTACTTTGTTCAATAGTATTCTCAAATCAGGTAAGATGCCAGACCAGTGGAGGAGCAGCGTTGTAGTTCCTATCTATAAGAACAAAGGAGACGCCCAATGTTGTGGTAACTACCGAGGAATCAAACTACTAAGTCATACTATGAAGCTATGGGAAAGAGTGATTGAGGTTAGACTTAGACGAGAAACTCAGGTTACGGTCAACCAATTTGGCTTCATGCCGGGGCGTTCCACCACAGAGGCAATACACCTTATAAGAAGATTAATGGAAAAGTATAGGGAGAAGAAGCGTGATCTACATATGGTGTTTATTGACCTAGAAAAGGCCTACGACAGTGTGCCACGACAGGTGCTCTGGGAGTGCTTGGAGGGTAGAAGAGTGCCCAGGAAATACATAGAGATAATTATGGATATGTATACCAGGAGTGAAACAAGTGTCCGTGCGCCAGTGGGGGATACTGATTTCTTTCCTGTAGAGGTAGGTCTTCACCAGGGGTCAGCGTTGAGCCCGTTTCTTTTTGCAGTAGTCTTGGATGAGTTGTCAAAGTCGATTCAGGGGACTCTCCCGTGGTGCATGATGTTCGCAGACGATATTGTGTTACTTGCTGAGAAAAAACAAGATCTAAACATGAGGCTTGAGGAGTGGCGAACAACCTTAGAGACAAAAGGTTTAAAGATTAGCCGATCTAAGACGGAGTACCTACACTGTGATTTTGGTGGGATAAACGACAATGAAGACGCACAGATCACAATTGAAGGGCAGGTGGTCCCGCAGGTAACGAAGTTCAAGTATTTAGGATCATTTGTACAGAGCGATGGGGAATTAGACAGTGATGTGACCCACCGAGTTCAGGTAGGATGGTGTAGATGGAAAGCAGCCACAGGTATATTGTGCGACAAGAGTTTCCCGACTAAACTAAAGGGAAAATTCTATAGGGTGGCAGTTAGACCTGCAATGCTATATGGAACAGATTGTTGGGCCATCAAGAAGGCACAAGTGCGGAAGATGGAGGTAGCAGAAATGAGAATGCTACGTTGGATGTGTGGGCACACAAGGCTAGACCGAATAAGAAACGTTGTGTTTCGCGAGAGATTAAGGGTGGCGAACATAGCAGACAAGATAAGAGAGTGGAGATTGAGATGGTTTGGACATGTAAAGAGAAGACAGACGACGAATCCTGTTAGATCCGTAGAAAACATTACTATAGAGGGGAGGAGGGGTAGAGGACGACCGAAATTGACTTGGGATGAGAGGATTAGGCATGATTTGATAGACCTAAACCTCTCCGAGGACATGGTTGAGGATAGGAATTCGTGGAGACGTAGAATTAAAGTTAAGGATTTTTAGAGAGAATTCAATACCTTAGGGCTTAGACTTAACTTATTTAGGTCACATACCATAATGGTATTCCCCTTACATATATTATTATTATTATAATTATTATTAGCTTTTATATAGCTGTTAAACTGTAATCTTATTATTAATATTATTATAATTAGTAGTAGTTTTTATATAACTGTTAAACTTTGATTTCCTTTATTTTGCTTCATACACATGTACTTAGAGCCGAGGGTCTCTCTGAAAGCCACCTCTTTATTCCTTTGGATAGAGGTACGGTGTGCCTACATCCCACCCTCCCCAGACCCTACTTATAGCTTTGCTGTCGGTGAGATTTTACTGGGCATGATTGATTGATTGATTGATTATTTCTTACTGAACGACGCTTTTAACAAAAAAAAAACTATGTAAAAAAAGAGTAGTTTACCAAAATAAGCACCTTTTATCAGCCTATATGTTCTACAGACATCACTCATAATCATAGATCTTTAGTTTGCACTTATACATGTTATAGATGCTAAACTCTAAAGGCTAAGTTGGCACCTCTACTTTTTAAATCCATCTTATTTCCACGTGTCTACTACTAAGATGTGACACGTGTCAAGGTCACAGTCTGAACTAACCTGCAAGTCCACCTCAACTTACAGACTGAATTAGCTTAGGCTGAGGGGTGTGGGGCTTTAACGGGGGCGCTAGAGCCCCTCCGCTCGCGCCCCCAGGCGCTAGCACCACACCCCCGGGGCGCGAGAGGGGCGCGAGCACGAAAAACAAAGCAGGCGCAAGCCCCTTAGCGGCTGAGGATGGGCGTAAAGATGCATGGGAATGTGTGATCTAGCCGTTGGACATTTAAAATGAGCCGTTGGGCTCTTATTTAATAAAAAAAAAAAGTTTTTTCTTCCTATATATAACCCATTTCACATAAAACAATTACCACAACTTCAAAAAAAAACCCAAAATCAACCCATCTTCCAAACTTTTTTTTTAAAACATGGCTGGAAATTGGTACCCAAACCTAGATTCAGATTATATTGACGACGATTTATGGTCGTCACCGCACCAACCGATGTTTTATTCGGAGCCGCAACAATCATCCGGCTTTCAACCATCCAACATACAACCGTCTCCTAACTTTGTTGTTCCGATGTTTTTTCATTAATGTGTGTTTTTTTTAATAATTTATGAGTTTTTTTAATAATACGTTTTTTGAATATATTTATAAAAAAATAAAAAAAAAAATCCGCCGGAGCCCCTGCTGGAGCCCCTCCACACCAGGGCCAGGGGCTCCAACGGGGCTCCACCACCCCCCTTATCCAGTTTCTCTCTCTGCCACACGTCATAATATTATTGGCTGGAGCCCCCACTCGCGCCCCCATTAGAGCCCCCCACACCCCTCAGCCTTACAACCATGACCAACATATAAATTAATTAAAGCCGACACTAAAAAGATAATGTCAGCAGACATACATTACAGAAACTAGAAAGTTAAGTCACTCAAAACTTAAAAGACAAGAATTAAAGCTTAAACAAATTATTTATTATCTCTGTTTTCTTTATTCTAGAATACGCAATAAAGTTTTTATATATCTCTTATAGTATTTTCTTTTTTATAATTTTGGTGAGGTGGGGGGTTTTTATATATCCGGTCTTTTAAAAGACTGACCCTAATTTTGATCTTACATCAAAGTTGATTTATAAAATAACTGGATTGCATAACACGTATATAGCTTGATGGATATAGCTTGATGGATTATTATCTTACTAGCTTTAAAACCTGTGTATTACATGAGATAAATTAATGTATAAATTACAATGAATAATTTAATACACATAAAAAAGATAATTAAGTCTTACTATATTATGTAAAAAAATGTATTACAAATATAGCGGTTTTATATTATCAAATATATTCAAATTTTAAATCGAGAATGAGTTTTTCTACTATCGGTTTACAATAATGAAGCAATGTCACTGGAAGCAACATTTAAAACAATGAGTCCTTTTGATGCGAAAGATGTAGGTAAAGTCTTTCATAAAAATGTTATGCGCTCCATAACCAGCCATAGACAAAAAAGACACCAGATTTTTCTTTTTAAACAGCTTTCATGTTATTCTTATAAACACACTGTTGTTCAGTCATCACAATAGTCTTACAATAAATATAAAAAATGAAAATTTTGTCTATGATATTTAAGACTATTTGTAAAAAAATAAATAAAAAAATAAAAATAAAAATTATTATAACTTTCTTCAATATGATGATGTCTCAAAAAATTGAATGTTAATATACTCTTTAAACATAACTCTTTTATATATGCATTTCAATCTTAAAGAAAATATATTTACGACATATAATTATTATATTAATATTTTTTTATATTAAGTGCGTTTTAGAATATAATTTATGGCATTAATAATTCAATGTCATAAATGTCGTATGTTGATAATTAATACTATATTTAGAACCAATTTTTTTTCTTCTTTTTCATCAATAGAAGAAGTGATTTTGAAGGAAATTTGATAATGAGAATAAACCTGATCATAAGGTCATGTGTCCATAATTATTTTCTTTTATTAGTATAGGTAGATATGTATATTTCAATTGTATCAAATGACTACCGTCTAGTCGTCTACCAATCATGATGTACAGTTTTATAATAGCGAGATTCTTCATGTGTGTCACTAATTTTCGGCACTAGGATATCTGTTAGCTTAATTACATAGTTCTCAATTTGGCTCAGGTTGGTTAAGACTATTTGGAAACCTAAAACCTAGCATTATTCAAAGTCGAGACATGTACTAACCAGTAGTTTCATGAATTTTGTGGTAAAACTGGTATCGACTTTTATTTCCATAACCAACTTTAGACAAGCTTAGCACGTTTGGTTTCTTTGTAATTCAAGCATTTGTACATACGGGTTTAAAGTTTCTAGAACCAATTAATAAGAAATTTTCTAAAAGACATAAGCTAGGTTTAGTTGGCCAAACACTCAAGTCGTCCAATAGCCTGGTCTATAATCTTTAACTTCATTTAAAGCTATTTATTTAAACAAAATAATAAAATAATAAAACAAAAAACTAAGAAAATAAACCATATAATATTTTAAGTTTCCATTATCATCTTAAATCTATCTATAATATATATAAACGAAAACAAAAAAATTCTATGTGTCGCGATGTGGTCGCTCCCCATTTTTTGGAGTCACCAGATTTGCTTGATTTTTAAATGGAGGCTTCTCATGCATTTGACCGAATTCATGGGTATGGGTCTTACCAAACCCAGATATTCCTTAAACGGGTTATAACATCTCATTATATAAAACATTATTCTCACCAAATTATTGATGTAAAAATCCTATAAAATAGGATATACTAAAAATTAATATCTTATTTATTTTAAAAAAGATATATATATTATTTAAATTAAAAAACCAATTTTATAGTAAAAAAAATAAACGGGGCTTGGGTCACATCAAACCATAAGTATATTATTAACTTTCATAAATATTATTTATAATTAAAAAAACAATTTTATAGTAAAAAAATAACGGGTCTTGGGTCTCATCAAACCATAAGTATATTATTAACTTTCATAAATATTATTTATAATAACCAATTTCATAGTAAAAAGAATAAACGAGTCTTGGGTCTCATCAAAACCATATAGCTTTTAAACCGGATTATAAAATCTCATTTATTTGTGAAACAATTTATCATCAAACCATAAGTATATTATTAACCTTCATACAATAAAAAAAATATAAATTCAAAAAATAAATAAATATTAGAACAAACAATGTAAAACACCCCCGTAATACGGGGGATAAAAACTAGTAATATATATAAACGAAAGCTTTAAAAGCTCTATGGTTGTTCTATACATCTTCTTAAACCACCAGGTTGCTTTATCTATAAATGAAGGCTTCTCATGCATTTGACTCGAATTCATAGGTATAAGTTTTACCAACCCCATATAGCCCTTAAACGGGTTGTAACATCTCATTAAATTAAAAACTAATCTCACCAATATTTTTATAATTAAGAAACAATTTTATAGTAAAACAAATAAGCGGATCATGGGTGTCACCAAACCCGGATAGCTTTTAAACCGCGTTATAACACCTTATTTATTTGTGATTTTTTATCATAAAATATTAACTTGCTTAAAATATATAAATTAAAATTTAAAAAATATATAAATACTAAAAACAAAATTCAAATTCAATAAATATATAAATACTAAAAACGGGAATAAAAACTATAGTGTGATATTATATATAAAGGTTTTTATCTAAATTAAAGAAAATAATGTTTTTTTTTTCAGTTTCCGTTCGCATTATGTGTTCTCTCATTTTCTTTTTACTCGTTCTCTTTTTGTACGTATTTTATTTTAACGGTACACTCTACTCTATATGGATTAAACTCTTAATCTGATCCTATGCACTTAAGCACTTTACAATCCCATCAAGATGGCAATGGCTCTCTCTTTCTATTTGATATTATAAAAAATAATTTTAATTTACACAAAACTTTATATAGAAAATTGGTTGAGGACTATAAATTCTCGTCTACAACCCTACATTTACACGCACCTACCTAACTCACTCCCTCTCTCTCTCTCTCTCTCTCTCTCTCTCTCTCTCTGTGTGTCTAGAAATTACTTAAGGTCAAGATGGATGATCACCGGAGACATGGGAAGAGGCCTGCCCTTCCGGAGGACAACGACCAAGAAGCTGATGAAGAAGAAGTAGAAACATTCTGAAGAAACACTAACCGGACCCCGGACAGATTACTGGTAACCTGGGGGTTGGATAGCTGTTTCCCACGAGGGGTTAGACCCTTGGAAGATGGTTCTTCTGATAACCTGCAAAACAGACACCGTGAGCTCGTCACTGAGAAGGGGGGGGGTTCCTCCTTGTGACCACCCTCCGGCGTGAGAATCAGACTAGATTGCTCTTTAAATATAAAAGTATATTAAGAGATTGCTAGAGCAGATATCAGGTATAATATGATGATAATGTAGTAAGATATGTTGTCCTTAGATGATCATACCATTTGGGGTATTTATAGCCGGATGTAGGTTTCCAAGGAGGTATGGCCGGCTGCAACAGTGTTCCTGTTCATCAACAGTAGCCTACGCACGTGCCCTGCTGGTAGTTGGTGGGTAGGCAGCGGCTGATAGCGACCAGGCCTGCTGTATACTATTCCCTTTCCACCAACTGCCGGCTACGCACGTGGTATGACAGTAGTTGGTGAGTAGGCAGCGGCTTAATAGTGATACAGTACAGGAGCATGCTGCTCGCCATACTGTATCAGTGAGCTGTCGTATCCCTGATCAGATCTTTCGTCCATACCTCGTCAGGTACAGTAAAAGGTCCTTCAGTATACAGACTGGCTTATTTGGGCGGGAGTATTCCCCCTCCCGCCTCTGTGCGGGATTGCTCCCGGCTTTGCTCATTCCTTCAGGTGACACTGAATGATCGAGAGCTAAGTACCTAGTGCGTGTAGCCATGCTGCGCGGGTGGCCTTTCCTCATGGCTTGTATCCGAGGCTGCGGGAACAGGCGGAGTCCTTCACCATGGGAGGCATTTCCTGCGGGACCAGCTTGCATACTGCGCGTAAGGACGTCACGTCTGTGAGCATGGTTGGTCCTGCGGATCCAGTTGGTCTCTGCGCAGACGTCCCTGTTTAAGGTGAGTCTTGCGGGTCCAACTGGGCTCTGCTGGGACCTACCTCTTCAAGTCCCCCCAGTCCAATGTTCTTCTCATGCGTGTTTAATAAAGTGAGGTGAACTTTTGGACTTAAGCAAAGGGTTTTGAAAAGGGTTTTGTAAGGTTTTCCATGGGAAGTCCTTGTCACTTGCAGAAATGCCCGAGTTTCCTGCTTGGTCTTTGGGTATGATGCGGGTAGGTCTGTAACCTCCTCGCAAGTCAGGAGCATTGAGTCCTAGTTGTGTGGATTCTCCGTGAGGTTTTGGTAGTTTTGAACATAGTGATCAATTATGTTAAAACCACCAATTCCATCCTGGAGCTTCAAACAACGTAGTTCTCAACGTTCCCGCTATGCGGGGATGTTATTTCCGTTTCCGCAAGCATTGCCCAGAAAATCCTTCCTGGTTTCAATTCCCAGCGGAGCGCTAGGTATGTGAAGGGTTTTGCCTTAACACTGTACCAGCGCTCGTCTTACGGTTACTTTACTTCCAAGGTATTCCTAGCGTCAATTCCCTGCAGGTGCTAGGTACGTGAAGGGTTTTGCCTTTACACTGTACCCGCGCCTGTCTTATAGTTACTTGGTTGCCGAGGAATATTTGGCTTCAATTCCCTGCGGGTGCTAGGTATGTGAAGGGTTTTGCCTTTACACTGTACCCGCATCCGTCTAACGGTTACTTGTTCGCCAAGGTTTACTTGGCTTCAATTCCCTGCGGGTGCTAGGTATGTGAAGGCTTTTGCCTTTACACTGTACCCGCATCCGTCTAACGGTTACTTGTTCGCCAAGGTTTACTTGGCTTCAATTCCCTGCGGGTGCTAGGTATGTGAAGGGTTTTGCCTTTACACTGTACCCGCATCCGTCTAACGGTTACTTGTTCGCCAAGGTTTACTTGGCTTCAATTCCCTGCGGGTGCTAGGTATGTGAAGGGTTTTGCCTTTACACTGTACCCGCATCCGTCTGACGGTTACTTGTTTGCCAAGGGGTAAGGGGTATTTTCCCGCTTACTTTTTAATATTTTTGAATTTTAAATTTTGAAATTCGAAGAGTTGGTGGAAAGATAAGAACAGTCCAAACCTCTGAAACGTCGTGCGACGGTTTCTTCTGACTGTGTCAGGACGTGCAGGAAGTTATGGTGACGTGACAGAACATGGTCATTCCAGACGCTTTTCGTGGCGCGTGGGCACGATTTTTCGGGCGCGTGGCCGCGAAATTACTGGCACGCGTCCTGTCAACAGCTGTTGCCAGCCTGCTTTTTGCCACGTGTCATAGTTTCATTGCACCTTTGATTTCTCTCTCCTCCGCATTAAATTCACCGCATTAATTGCGATTAGTATATAAAGGGGGAGAGGCCCCTTTGTAATCCACACTTTCACCTCTTCTTCTTCTTAGTGATTTCCGGCAAATACTCCCCTTTTTCAGGCAAGCATTTTCCCGAAATCACTTCTTTCTGCAAAAATGTCTTCTCATGATGCTGAAGCTGTAGCCGACGATAGGAGTACTGCTGGCGAGTGCCAGTGTGCTCTACCTCTCGATCAGTACCAGTACATAGTCAGGAAGTTCATGCTCGAGTCTCTCGAGCCTGAGTTTCCTGAATCCCACCAGACTGTGTACGATGCCCCCAGTGGCAAGATCGGGGTATATGCTGCATTCTTTGTTTATGGGAACCTTAGGTTTCCATTGACAAAGTTTATGTATCGTGTCCTGGAGAGGCACGGTGTGCACCTGACCGAGGTGCATCCGATGGCGATTGCCAAGGTCCGGCACTTCGAGTGTGTGTGCCGGATTCTGGGTATTGAGCCCTACGTGGACCGCCTGATGACCTTCTATACTTGGAGGTGCGTCCAGGGGTGGTACACCCTAACAACCCGTATTAAGGGTTTGAAGATCTGCGTGACCGAGCGCAGTCTCCGATCGTGGAAGCGGGAGTTCTTCTACATCTCTGCCCGCGCCATCCCCATTGCTATGAAGTTCAAGAAGGGTCAAGCGCTTCCGAGCCTTCACGCTTCCAGCTACCAGGAGGCGGAATGGTTCGCGAAGATATCCCGGGTCCAATCTCCGGTTTACCGGTTTGCGGAGTCCGGGATGGTGCTGCTGGGGATGAGCCGGGTATGGAAGGATGCGTCCCGGTTTCCCATCCTTCTTGAATATGGTTTGAACTCTATTCCTTATGGTATGTCTTGTCTTTCTTGCTGATATTAGTTAATTTTCTAACTGTTTCTTTTTCTTTCAGAGGGGAATAATTTGGAGTCGCTCCTTTTCCCGCGGGAAGCTGACAGTCCTGTGCGGGTGGGCACTCGTGCTCTGGATGACAATGAGTTGCCCATCCTGGAGCAAACGGCGGATAGGTTTGTGGAGGTCTATCCGCCGGGCCAAGAGATCCTGAGCCACCGGCGGCCAGGTAAGGAGATATTCTATCCTGAACCCCTCAATGCTGTACCCGTTGCTGAAAATCCTTACGTCCTGTCTTCTGAGGAATCCGCAGATGGTCCTCCCCTTGTGCGGAAGAAGAAGACTGCTGCCGGCGTGAAGGGGAAGGAGAAGGCCACAGCTGATCCAGTGGTTCTATCTGACACGGAGTCAGATAGTGAAGAGGTGGCGGGGAAGCCCGGTGGTGAGAAGACCACTGCTCCGGAGGCTACGACCGTTACCTCCGGAGAACCAACGAAGACGACGGTGACCGGTACCAAGAGGCCGGCTCCCTCGGGTTCCTCCCCGCCCGTCCGTACGTTCAGGGTCAAGAAAACCCGTAAGTATAATCATAATGCCTTTGTAGATTTCACTTCATAATTTTCTTTTAACACTTTCTTCTTTGTGCAGGCGTGGATGTTGACGCAATCCTGGGTGAAACGCAGGGGAGTACCTCCTCGCCAATGACGGTAGGCTCGGTCAGCCTTCCTGAGGCGTCGACCCAATCGCCTGCGCCTGCATCCGCTGGTCCAGTTGCTCGTTCCGTCGAGCCAACTGTTCCGGCCGAGATGACGTCACCGCCGGCCGTGAGTGCGATTTTTACAGCATCCTTCACGGAACCGGCGGTTACTGCTGCTTTTAAGGAGGCGGCAACAGCGGCGGAGACAACGACGGCGACCACGGCGGCTGCCACCATTCCCGCGCCACCGGCACCGATGGCCGGACCATCAGGTACGCGCAGGGCTTCACGCCGATCTTTGCCACCTTCCCGTCTGCCTGACCTGTTGGATGGATTTCCTTTAGGTTCAGGTGATGGGTTTGGCGGCTATCGGCCTGTCATTGACCCTACAGGTGCGTAGGGTTCCTTTGTTTTTCCCTTATGTTTTTGATCATCTTTTCCTTACTGCTTTTGTTTCTTTTGCAGTGTCGGATTCCAATGAAGTGTATGTTCCTCGATGGAACATACGCCGAGGAACAACCCTTCGCACACCCGTGGAGTGCGTGGACTGGGCTCGCCACGCTGCTCCTCCGGGCGCGTTGGGGGAAGCCATGGTTAGCTACCAGGAGGGTAGGCTAACTAATGAGCTTCGGGTTCTCCAGGCCCGGATGCAGCCGCGCGTCGAGCTGCTTTGTCGTGAAAACGACAAGTTGAAAGCAGCTCACGCCAAGGACATATCTGAGGCGCGTGCTCTTCGGGAGGAGAACCAACAGCTGGCGGCAGCTGCCGCCGACAAGGAGAAGGCCTTCAAGGCCCTCGAGGTTGAAGTTCAGGCGCGACTCGAGGCCCGCTCCAAGGCTGCCCAAGCTGTGAATGAACAGCTTCGGTTGGCCAGGGAGACTGCGCGAAACGCAACCGAGAGGGCTGCCAAGGCTGAAGCCGTTGCTGAGCCTTTGCGTGTGGAGAATGAGGAGCTCAAGGCCAAATTAGAGGCTCTCCAACGCGCTCATGATGCCTTGGCAATGGAAGATGCCAAGAAACTCCAGGAAATCCTGGACCAAAGGGGGGTGCTTGACCAGACCCAGCGGAAGCTTAAGGGCGTCGAAGAGGCTGCCGCTAAGGAAGTTTTACTTGCCAACCTTAACAAGAGCGAAGCCGAACGCGCCCATACCGAAGCTCAAGCTGCCCTCCGATGGCTTCTTCGAGAAGCGTTGCCTCAGGTGTTTAGATTTATCTTCACGCGTCGGGTCTTTTCAGAGACCTCTTACGATGATGCTATGACCGCAGCCCTCAACGCTTCTCATGATGATGGGGAAAAGGCCGGCTTCATGCTTGGTCTAGGGTTTGTTGAGAAAGGCGTCCCGCCTTCCAACTTCCCTTTGTTCAATGTGGATACTGAAGCCATTTATGACCAAGCATTGAACCAATACGCCGCCTTCCCGCATCCAGTGGTGGAGAAGGTGGACGAAGTAGCTGCTGCTGATGATGGATTAGCTGTCCTCAAAGCGTTCCTCGAACCACCCCGTTCTTCTGACGGAGCGGGTCCAAGTGGAAGCGGCCCTGAGGCTTGATCCTGAAGATCCCTTCCCATTGCTAAGACTTGTATAGTTTTTTATTTTCTTTTAGGCGGGTAGTTACCCGGCCATTCTTGTAATATATTCTTGAAATATTAATCTTTTTGCGTATAAGATTGTTATTTCCTTCTTTGGGTTCCTTGCTTTATAAACTTATGACTTGCATACTTAGTTTAAATTAGCAATTTTCCAAGTGTTCCGAATAAGAACCTTTGAACGTGGTTGATAGTGGGTTAAAGTTTCGCTTCCTCCTTCGTGATTGTGCGGGTAGAACCGTCACTTGCACTTGGTAGGATGGCTAAACTTTAACCTTTATCTAACCTGCGTGTAGGTTTTTCTTACTTTTTGAGGATAAGTTAACCTTTGAACGTGGTTGATAATAGGTGTGAAGTTTTGCTTCCTCTTTCGTGATTGTGCGGGTAGAACCGTCACTTGCACTTAGTAGGATGGCAAAACTTTATCCTTATCTGACCTGCGTGTAGGTTTTCCTTGCCTTTTGAGGATAAGTTAACCTTTGAACGTGGTTGATAATAGGTGTGAAGTTTTGCTTCCTCTTTCGTGATTGTGCGGGTAGAACCGTCACTTGCACTTAGTAGGATGGCAAAACTTTACCCATACCTGACCTGCGTGTAGGTTTTTCTTACCTTTTGAGGATAAGTTAACCTTTGAACGTGGTTGATAATAGGTGTGAAGTTTTGCTTCCTCTTTCGTGATTGTGCGGGTAGAACCGTCACTTGCACTTAGTAGGATGGCAAAACTTTACCCATACCTGACCTGCGTGTAGGTTTGCCACGTTATTGGGTTCGTGCGGGTAAGACCGCCTTCCCACGCAACGACTTCACGTAATGTGAATGCCGTCACCAGTGTTGGATAGTTTTAACCGTTCGACGCGCGGTTGTTGATAGGTTATTATTCAGTTTCGTTAATGATTCATGCGGATAGACCGGCACTTTCATTTTTGGGTGCTGAACTTTTTCCCCTTCAACTGACCTGCGTGAAGGTTTGTCACGTTATTGGGTTCGTGCGGGTAGGACCGCCTTCCCATGCAATGACTTCACGTAATTATGCGGTGAAAACCGGCATATTAGTGTCCAGAAAAGTATTAAATGTAAAATCATCAGCTTCGATATTCTTAAGAGAATCATTTCCATTAGAAGTGGCTCTTGGCCTTTTCTTTACAAATTGGAATTGATTTACATGCAAACTGTGTAAATGAGCTCCCTTCCTTGTTGGGATGGGAGTGCCATCGAGCCGATACGCACCTGGTTCGGGATCTCGTTCTTTACGCAGCATGTAGTCTCGCTTTTGAAGCTGGAATTGATTCGTGTTTTCCCCAGCTGGGGTTCTATACGCACCCGCCTGCTCAGGCTTTATTACGCCACGAGGTGCGCGAGCGTCCCATCTCTGACAAATGCTTCGACCATATCTTTTACATCTATGCATTCTTCAGTGTTGTGGCCCTTTGTCTTGTGAAAGTCACAGTATTTGCTCCGATCTGCATCGTGACGATGTCGGATTATTCGCGGTTTTGGCCATGGGAGCCCTTCAGTGGCGAATATCTCAGTGACGCTTTTGGTGAGTGGCGTCCATCTGGAGTTCCGGTGCGACTGTACATTATCCCTTCCGCCCAACCGATTTTGCAAGCCGGATGAGGTGTCAAAGTTTACCCTTGACTGCCAGATACCTAGCTTTCGTTTTTTATTTAATCGGGCGGTGAGGACATTGTCTTCTCTCGTCCTCTGGGTGTAGAGGTTTGTGCTCTGTGGGAGATCTCTACCCAGTTGCTTCTCTGTTTCCGCATAGCGTTTTGCTGCTGTCATGATGCCATCCCATGTGGATGGCATGCCATCTTTACCCGTTAGGGTGCGGATGAGCTCTGGGTCATGTGCGCCCTGGATGAAGGCAGCGCGAACAAGATCTTCACTGATATTGCCCAAACTTAGCTTCTTTGAGTTGAAGCGAGTGATGAAGTTTGGCAGAGATTCGTCTTCCTCTCGTATGCATTTGAGGATTGTCCATTGCTCCTCGGTATACTTCCGTTGCTGGCTGAAGTGTTGGCTAAACTTTTGTTGGAAGTCTGCCCAGTCGTAGATGTGGTTGACCGGTAGACGATCGAACCATGCTCTAGCAGCCCCAACCAGCGTCATTTGGAACATGTAACACCACGTGGGTTCCGTCCAATTGCTGACGGTTGCCCCTGCTATGAACCTGTTCAAATGATCGTCTGGATCAGATATACCGTCATATGTGCATATGTTGGGCATTTGTTTGGCACTCTTTGGGGCGATTGCTTCAGCAATGTCCCTTGCAAATTTGGACGTTCCTGCATTTGCAACGTTTGGTCTGAACGTTTTAGAGAAGTCTCGTGGACTTCCACCTGTGCTTTTTGGTTTGAAGGCTTGTCCAAAATGCCTTTTCGGTTGGGATTCCGTTTCCTTACGCTTCCCTTTTGCCCTATGGCGAGGGTTCGCGTCGGAGTCGGATTCCTCCGAGTCATCCTCCCAGTATTCGAATTCGTCGGCCTGTTGTACGGAACGCAAGCGTTCGTCCAACTCAGCCTGGAATTCCTTTTGTCGTGCCTCCGCCCATGCCTTAACTTCATCGAGAGTCTGGCGGGGGAGTCTTCGTTTCTCAACCTGGGTATCAGTGGATCCCAGTAGGCGCTCATTTACTGCACTTGCCCCAGCTTTGGTAAGTGGGGTAGTGTTCGTAAAATTTACTTCGCTTGCCCCGGCTTCGGTAGCCGGGGTAGTGTTCGTAAAAACTGTGTTGCCGGTATTCCCCCTAGTAGCAGGGGTTATGGTTACCGGAATTTCTCTAACCATCTTTGTAGAAGTTTGAAAAACCTGAGAAAAATAAAGTTCTAGCTTTATGCACGGATGGCGCCAATGAAGAAACACTAACCGGACCCCGGACAGATTACTGGTAACATGGGGGTTGGATAGCTGTTTCCCACGAGGGGTTAGACCCTTGGAAGATGGTTCTTCTGATAACCTGCAAAACAGACACCGTGAGCTCGTCACTGAGAAGGGGGGGGGGGTTCCTCCTTGTGACCACCCTCCGGCGTGAGAATCAGACTAGATTGCTCTTTAAATATAAAAGTATATTAAGAGATTGCTAGAGCAGATATCAGGTATAATATGATGATAATGTAGTAAGATATGTTGTCCTTAGATGATCATACCATTTGGGGTATTTATAGCCGGATGTAGGTTTCCAAGGAGGTATGGCCGGCTGCAACAGTGTTCCTGTTCATCAACAGTAGCCTACGCACGTGCCCTGCTGGTAGTTGGTGGGTAGGCAGCGGCTGATAGCGACCAGGCCTGCTGTATACTATTCCCTTTCCACCAACTGCCGGCTACGCACATGGTATGACAGTAGTTGGTGAGTAGGCAGCGGCTTAATAGTGATACAGTACAGGAGCATGCTGCTCGCCATACTGTATCAGTGAGCTGTCGTATCCCTGATCAGATCTTTCGTCCATACCTCGTCAGGTACAGTAAAAGGTCCTTCAGTATACAGACTGGCTTATTTGGGCAGGAGTATTCCCCCTCCCGCCTCTGTGCGGGATTGCTCCCGGCTTTGCTCATTCCTTCAGGTGACACTGAATGATCGAGAGCTAAGTACCTAGTGCGTGTAGCCATGCTGCGCGGGTGGCCTTTCCTCATGGCTTGTATCCGAGACTGCGGGAACAGGCGGAGTCCTTCACCATGGGAGGCATTTCCTGCGGGACCAGCTTGCATACTGCGCGTAAGGACGTCACGTCTCTGAGCATGGTTGGTCCTGCGGATCCAGTTGGTCTCTGCGCAGACGTCCCTGTTTAAGGTGAGTCTTGCGGGTCCAACTGGGCTCTGCTGGGACCTACCTCTTCACATTCCCACTTTATAATTCCCCTCGTTCTGAACAAGACATGTCCGCCATCGTATCCGCTCTTTCTCAGGTCATTGGAACCACTGATGACTTCCTAACTTCTGCTGATGCTAACCATAATTATAATTATAATTATAATTATCAACCACCGCACACTCAACAACAACCTGGTAAAACTTTCTAATCTAAATTTATTAATCCATTCTTATATTTAATTAACCTTGTACAAACTACACGTACGTACATGACATTTTTTGACTCACTTATCACTTAGGATATAATATTGGTCATTGGGTGGGGAGAAAACTCATGTCCGTACGTTGTGTATGTAGCGTGCATGCATTTGTTGTCTTCATGCATTCCCATCGTTCTAAACCTAGTATATATATATGATTATATATTCTAATCCCCAAAAACTAAAATAAAGATTGCACTAGGATTAATGGAATCGAATGATTGAAGGACCCACCACAAACCTATATTTAGGCTGTTTGCCATATATATATATATATATATATATATATATATATACACACACACACGTATTATATTTAAGGTGTCTGAACAAGCCAATTAACCAAACAAATCCTGAGCTCGCCTAAGCTGCTTTAGCGCGGCTTGTTTAGCTTCTAAGAGCTGCTCAAGTTTAGCTTGTAAAAAGTTTTTCAAACTAGCTAGTATTAGCTCGGCCCATTTATTATTTGTTATATTTTGTTATTTATTTATACGCATTTATAATTACTTTTATATATTAATAATTATAGATTTTATGTATTACTCCCCCCATCCCATAATAAGTATTATAGTTTGAAAAACACAAAATTTAAGAAAGTTTGAATGATTGTATTTTTTGTTTAACAAATGACTATCATGCTCTTGACATATGTAAAAAGACAAAATTTAAAAATTTGAATGATTGCATTTGTGTAATGGTAAAGTTGGAAATTAATTAATAAACTTTAAAAGTGGACATTTGCAATGGGACAAACTAAAAAGAAAATGTGGACACTTTTAAAGGGACGGAGGGAGTATTATTTTTATCCTAGTTTTATTCATCATAGTAACTGTTATATATGTGAACAATATAACAAATAAATATAATTATATAATTAACACACTTGTTTAGGCTTGTGAGCGAAGCTTGGACCTAAGCTCGTTTATGAGATGAGCTTCAACAGACTCAAGTTTGTTTAAATTTAACTTGATTTGAGCTTCTAGTGAGCTTATCTCGAGTGGCTCACAAGCAGTTACGCTTGTTTACGTATATTGTTGGAGAAACCCTTTCCAGTCATTGTATTTAATGCAAAAGTAGTTACCTAAATTTAACATATAATCAATAAAGATCTCATGTAATTTCACGTGTTCGCATGGGCGGATCTACGTAATAGATTACGGGTTCACGGGAACCCACTGAGTTTCGGATTTTTAGTGTAATGCCTATATAAAAATCATGAGTGAACCCATAAATAAATTAAAGAGAGAACCCATACAAAGAAAGGATAAGAGCCGAATGGTTAGAAACCAGCTTTGTAACCTAGAGATCCCATGTTCAAATCTCTCTTCCAACGTGTATTTGACTTTTTAGGATTTCACTTTTTTCACAATTAACAGCAACTTTGAGCCTCATCGACTAGCCCTTCTTTGTGAGTGGATGCAACCTCAAGAGGTTGGAATTTGTTTAATTTGCTTATCTTCAACCCTTAAGAATGTTTTGGTATATATAATTTTTTAGGTGGAACATGTTCTATCCATAAGATGTGATACAAATCATATAATTCACTTGTTAGTTTAGTACGCGTATAGTTTGTTTTAACACCTTGCTGAGTTTATCAAAGTTCCTATAAACTGTATAATTGTATATTTCATTCATTGAGTATGATACAAAATTTGGCTTCTTATACTAAGGACATAGTTGATTAAACCAAGTTAACTTCACGGTAAATCCTAGTTTTCGGAACGAAATATTGTTTCTACTTTTAAAGAAAAGGCCCTGATTCTAGAATATGTTTTAGGTTTCCGAAAGGTTTGAGTCGGCCCGACCCGATCCAAAAATTTTAATGTCCGGTCTTATGAATTGAAATATTTATTAACAGTGAACCCTCTCAAAATAATTTCTAGATCCGCCACTGCGTGTTCGCACAGTCCGAAAGATTTTACATATATGTGGTAATCTTGATTTAGTGTCTAAATTTATAAGCTTTGACCGAGCTTCAAAGTTTCTGATGATCATTGAGGAAACATCTGTCACGAATATATATATTCTTAATCTTAATGACTAAAAAGTTTTATACTAAATCTATCTGAAATACTTGTCGTTTAATAACTGATGTTTAAAAAAATTATCTTCTTTTGGAATTTGATCTAACTGAGCTCTAAAGTGATCATAAGTTTGTTGTACAATTATGAAGTGAATACAAGGAGGAGACACTATAGAGGATTGAGGCAAAGACCGTGGGGAAAATGGGCTGCAGAAATCCGTGATCCGCAAAAGGGAGCAAGGGTGTGGCTCGGGACATTCGAGACAGCCGAAGCAGCCGTCCTTGCGTACGACGAAGCTGCCCTTCGGTTTAAAGGAACTAAAGCAAAGCTCAATTTCCCTGAGAGAGTTAGAGGAAATGCTGAATTACAAATGCCTGCACAAAGTTTTGCACCAACTTCTCCGCCTCATCGACCTCCGCCTCAATCCTCGTACCCTAATATTCTTGACTACGCTCAGTTTCTTCGCGGTTCTTACGAAAATGAGATGTTTACATCGGATAGAAATGGTTTGAATTGTACTGGATCACCTGTCATGGATATGGCCTCATCAAGTACTGTGGACCCTTCACAATGTTGGCAAGATTTTGATACAGAAAATGATCAATCAGGAGATCCATAGTTAAATATCACAACATAATCTGGAAGAAGATTAAGAACTTGAGAAACCTTGCAAGTTACCCTTTAAATTGGTGTGTTAATTTCTTTCTGTTTTAAATGAGTTTATCGCTGCCTTTTTGTTAATTATGATGGTTTTTGTTGCACTGGGATGACGATGTACATGTATGATGTATATAGCTCATGATCGATGTCTCAATATGACTGAAAACACTTATATGTTTTATGTATTTCAGACTTCAGTCCGTTGATAAATAAGATATATGACCTTCGTTTGTGGCAACAAATATTTGATTTTGTGTTGAAACAAATTAGTTTTGTGGTGGATCATGTTGTTTTTGGTCTCATAAGTTGTTTGTATCTTAATTAAGTCACGGATCATATGTTTAGGCATTGATTTGACATGATAGTAGACGTACGGTTTCACAGGTTTGGAAAAAACTATAATGTATTAGGGCATTTTCAGGTCTATATAACCTAACATCCATATATCGAAATATAAGCATGTAAGAAGAAAATTTGTTAATGGAGCATAAATATAATTATTCATTTTTTCAATTTAAAAAGTTAAATAAAATACAAGAGAATGACATAATTAAATGTAATGTTTATTCATCTCTTTTAACGAATCTAGATTACAAATAAATAAATAAATTCTTTTATTTATAGAACCTACACATATGTAGGAATTATCTTACACATGCGTAACCTAGCTACAACGTGTATTGTATGGGTAAGTGCTTACAAATCATATAGACTTTTATGCACAAGTAAAAACTATTAAAAATATGAATCATTGATAGAAAAAAAAAACTATTTAAGTTAGTTATTTTAGGTGTGCATTGATAATTAATAGAAAAATATATGAATCATTGATGAGGATGGTGTTTCTTTTGGGTGTGCCATAGAAGATTTTTGAGAAGTTTAAGGCTCAATTAGATCCCAAAGGTGTTGATTTTGGTAAGGAAAATCATAATCAAAACATTGTCATTGTTGGATTCGTGATCTGGACTTAGTGCAATAATTTTCATTGAAATGATGGTTTAGGTTGCATGCAAGAGAGTTTGAAAGCACTAGAACAGGCTAAACGTTACCAAGATCGAGTGAGTAATTAGCTTCTGAAACCTTAAAACACCCAAAAAAACGTGATTTTGGTCAAGTTAGAAACAAGAACATGAAATTGTTATGTGTGACAGGGCATACAGACCGCATGACCCCTTTAACATATATAATTAACTCGTGATACATATATGTTTAAAACACGTGCAATATTGTCGGATACGAACTATATGCCCTTCCGTACATAATACAAACCAGCTTGTTAAGCATTAAAACGTGTCTTTTGACATGAAACGAATAATAAGACAACATTTTAAGTTTTAACTAAATCATAAGTAATTATAATGATGACCAAGTGATGATTTTAACATAACAAGGACGTTAGTTAATCGGCAATAAAGGCTTACGGATTAACTAGGTTTAAATTAACGCTTAACCTTGTTTATTAGAGTTTTTCACCCAATCTGTTCCAGCTCAATCTGACCCACCCCCTAATTTGATCTGCCCAGATGAACAGACCACTCCTTTTCTTAATTTCAGATCTGCCCATAACGAGACTATGGATCAGGCAGCACTGTATAGTAACAAGGCACTAAGATCCACTATAATAGTTGGAGCGGAGTTAAGCAGGTCTTACCATACGCATCACAAGCAGGCTACACCATGGCTCTGCTGCCTCTTAATTGAATATTCAAATTTTAAAAGATAAAAACCTGTCTTGCCAAAAATTAATATTGTATTCTAGAGACATGAAGTTTTTTAATTATATACTATGTTTTTTTAAATGTGATTCAGTTGTTTATGATTCAACTAAATTTGTTAACATTGTTACTTGTCCACGTTTCTTGGGTCATTTTATTGTTTGAAACTGAAAAGTAAATAACCCTTGTTAACAGGGTTCTTCATCCTTTGAGTAGAGTGGCAACCGGCCAACTGACGTGTATGAGTAATCTTAGTCTCATGCCTAATTAAAACATCAGTTCTCATGCATGTTACTCATACCCATCGAGTTCTCGGATATATCCACAGGTATCGGGTATACACGTTTATGGTCTTATGCGTTTAAAGATTACACATTGGGATGCCAATACCCAAAACATGATCTTAACCTTCCCTTGAAGTCAGACTTGAATTGTTAAGTGCTCAACTACTTATCATAACTCAATAGTTATAGTAATTTAAAGTTTTAAACAAATTCAACATGCTAATTAAATTATATAATACGTCAATATAATTGGTTTTGATGTGTTAAACGAGTTCGGGTAATAGAACAAGTATCACCTAATATCATACCCGTCCCAAACCCGCAAAAGATTTAAAAACTAATCTAGCAATTTCAGATTTCTAACACATACATCATACTTAGTAATTATATATTTAACGTTATATGATATACTGATATATTCAGTTTTGATACAGTAAACGGATTTAGGTAATTGAAAAGGTATGACCTAATGGCTAATAGGCTAATGCTATACATGTCCCAAACCCACAAAACTTGTATCCGTCCTTTTACCCCTGAACCAATTGAATCACGATATGTATATATATCGATTTGGGAGTTGGATTACATCTCTATGAATTACAATGACTAAAGAGGGACCCACATTGACATAAAAACAAAAGGATAATACGAGTTAAGCACAAGATGGCTTTTCATGTGAACAAAATCCATTTAAACAAACAAATATTCAAGAACCTGTATATGTCAATCAGGGATCAATATGAAGTACCGAACTGGAAGCTTTATCTTCCTTGTTTGAGCCTTTCTTCCTCTTTTTCTCAGACTGCGGTTCTTTTGCTTTTAGATCATACGAAAACGACCTCAATGTCTCAGCCAGATGTTTGTTCCTATGTGCTAAAACCAAATCATACAATTCAGTCAGCTAACTCCAAATGTACAGTCATATAACATATGAAAGGCTTTGATAGACATACCAGATAGAATGATATCATTCATATTCACAATCTTTCTATTAGCATGATGTGCAAACAGCTCTAGATCATCGGCCAATTGTTCTGCAATCACATAAAACACTCATTTTAAAAAAGGCCCAAGATTGGTTTATAATGTTACAGCTTTAGCAAGAATAGATTTCATTAATACTTTAGAAACTTTACTTGCAGAATTGCATATTTAACCATAAATTATACACAATATAACATGCAGCTAGAGGTAAGAACAAATCATAAAAGGTTTACTTGAAAAAAAGGTTGATAACTTGATATGTAAAACAGATTATTTTAAACCAATGTTTCAATAAAACGAAATTACCTAATACAAAGAATGTAGAAACACCCATGCTCAATCATCCAACAGTGTGTTTACACACCAGAATCAATTCACACACTAAAAGAATAAATCAAGTTTAATTAAGTGGTGTAGCCATGTAATATGTAACATAACTGCATTTTATAGCAGATTCTGGTCAAGAACTGACAATCTGAATGTTTATGATGGTTTCTACATGATTAACTGTTATGTGTTCGTACATTTGAAGTCAAATTTAAAATGTAATTCATTGTCAGGGATGGGGTGTATACGAGCCGAGCCACTCTTAAGCTACTCGAGATTGACTCGTTAAAAACTCGAATCAAGCCAAGCTTAAGTAAACTCGAGCTTTATTGTAGCTCATTTAATAAACAAGCTCGCGCTCAGCTCGTTAACAACCCTATTTATTGGGATGTAGAACATTACAACAGAATGGAAGAGAATAAGCTTCTGTGAAACCCTAACAAAACTAAAAACTCATAGGATTCCATTAATGGTTGTGTTCATACTTTTGAAGTTAAATTCGTAATGTAATCATTAGTAGAGTGTAAACGAGCTGATCCGCTCGTGATCCACTCGCTAATAGCTCGTTAAAAAACCGAATCGAGCCGAGCTTAAACAAGCTCAAGCCTCTTGCGCGCCTCATTTAATAAATAAGCTCGAGCTCACACTCGGCTCATTTACACCCCTATTTATTGGGTTAAAGAACAAACATTACAACATAATAAAAGTAATTAAGCTTCTGTGAAACCCTAACAAAACTCAAAACTCATAGAATTCAATTAATTATGCGGTGTTTATACTTTTGAAGTTAAAATCATAATGTAATTCATTGGTAGGGGTGTAACCGAACCGAGCCGATTGTCTCGGCTCATTACAAACTCCAATCTCAACCATCCAACGGTTACAATTGAGCTTAATTCCACCTGTGCATACAAGCGTGCTTACTTAAACTAATTAAATGAAGAGATCAGAAACTCTACCTGCATATTTAAACGCCAAATCGGAGATGCAAACGATAACAGATTGAGAAATATCCATGTTGTTTCGTTTAGCTGTACGGAAGGAACATAACATGAATTGAAGGACAATGGAATCGATTAAGCGAGTGTCATAATAATAATAATAATATATAGATACCTTCGGACTCAGCGATAGTGATGGTGGAAAGACGGAAGCGGTCTCTGAGATGAGTAGTGGCTTCTTCTTCCTCCTCCTCTTCTTTCTCCACATCGCTTCCGTCAAAACACTCTTCCATTGCTACTGGATCCATTCCGTTTCAGTTTTGTGATGTTTCTAGGGTTTTCAGGCCAATTGAATGCTTATTCTTCGCGCCAAAAATGTAGAACAGAGACGGAAATCAAGTTTAAATAATTTATGACGGGGATTGTTCAAATTCGGTCGGTTGCGATTACATTTATTACAAATACGTCGAATTCGGTCGGTTACTGCTACATTCGTTATGATACATAGAGCTATGAAAACATTAAATTATATACTAGTCATGATTTTCATCTAAATGTTATAATTCTCTCTTTGTATTTTTTTATTATTATTATTTTACGTTTGGTAAACCCAAAATAACAAACTTCAAGTTTTGAAGATGTGAAGATTAGCAATATCTTTAGGTTTTAGAGATGAATACTCGTATGGAAAGAAAAAAATAAAGATTTCTCTTTAATTTAAAGACGGAAACTCCCGATCACAATTTTTTTAAAATTTTGGTACCAGCACCGAGTCAAAAATTCAGGAATTACCGGTATTGTACCGTTCCTGAAACGTCAAATAGTCGAAACTAAATTGGTACTGATGTTACTGAATTCGGTGCCTATATCGGCTCGATACTCGTACCCTTTTGCTCATCCATACTCTCAAGAACGTCTTGATCATTTTAAACCAACAAGATTATGTTCTCAATTTCTCTCTCATGTTAGGGAATGTTGGGCCTAATTGATGGTTGAGCACCGTCATATGGCATCACATAACTAGAGAAGACTAATGGTTACCAAAATTAGACTAAAGGTAAATTTTGATGTTAACCTTAGTAATTTTATTCAATAAACGCAACTTAGATACCAACATGTGACACCCTGTCACCCTCGTATTCGCTTGGGTCATCACGTGGCAAATTATATATAAACTTAAAAGAGAGTTAGGAGTAATTACCAATTAAATCATTTGTGGGCTAAATATGGGCTCTGAACTGGGTTTAGAAAATAGGGGCCTATAAATAGAAGTCGTATAGCACCTATTAGTCTTTAAGTTATTTAATATGTTAAATCTATCTGTCTATCTATAATATATATAAACGAAAACCCAAAAATTCTTTGTGTCGCGATGTGGTCGTTTCCTTCTTTTTTGAAATCACCAGATTTGCTTGATTTTTAAATTGAGGCTTCTCATGCATTTAACCCAAATTCACGGGTTTGGATTTTATCAAACCCAAATATTTTTAAACGGTTTATAACATCTCATTAAATTAAAAACTAATCTCACCAAATATTTGATGTAAAAATCCTATAAAGTAGGGATATATCCAAAATTAATATCTGATTTATTTAAAAAAAGTTATATATTATTTATAATTAAAAAACCAATTTTATAGTAAAAAAATAAACGGGTCTTGGGTCTCATCAAACCCTTTACTTTAAAATTATACTGACAGTAGATATAGTTTAAGCACAAAAAATTTTTTGTAACTAAATGACAAGAATTGATAAGTAACTTAAAAACGTAAACTACGTGTAGGTTATCACAACCCCTTAAAAGGAAAGAGTCTAACATTATAGCGGAACATATTTTAAGGTACGGATTCTAACCCCTCAACTTGTATCGTCGTGTTCGATTGTTAAAACCCCGTTGATGTTTCGCGTTCTTTTGGAACTCCTAAACGTCTTTGGAATATTAATCGGATCCAAATTTATTTTGCTTCAAGATCCGGTTATGGTCATTTGAACTCAAAGTATATATTGATATTGTACGCATGCGATGATTTTAAAGTTTGACTCCATATCGCATGTTCCATTACTTATTACACGGTATAGATATTTGTTGATACTGCTTGTAGCTAGAGCGCGTTTCATGTATTTGCTCATACTCTGGTACCCTGAGTTCTACGCTTCCTTTGGAGTGTCCCACAGGCACAACATTGTGGCATCGATGTTGTGTGCTCCTTCCGTGACAGAGAGATTAGTTCACGGCGTCTCTTAAGGGCACGTGTGGACCACAACTATTAAAAGGCGTATGGATCGATCCTAGGTATTATGTATTTGATATTTGTGGATGGTTGGTGTATGCCAACACCCACCATCGCACTATTGGGTACATAGTTTGCAACCTATGTAGCCCCACTGGTATGTTATATGTTTCAGCTCGTGGGTATCATCCATATGATACGATTTACTTTATTGGCTTGCATACTTGCATCGTATCATTTTACATCATGACATATTATATTCTTTTATATTGTTAGAAATAAATGTTAATTTTTTTTTTATTCTTTTACTTGAGCCTTTTTTATCCGTACTTAGCATTCGGCTCATTCTGTAAATCTTTTTCACAGCATGTTCATAAGTTACTTCGGGTGGGGTGTGAAGAGAGAGAAAAAGAACTGAGCTCTATGATTTGAATGTAAAATGCTAGCCACTTTTGTAGCCTATTCTAGTTTAGCTAGATTTGGCAAATATATAATATCTTTGGTCGGGTTTGAGGGAACAAGTCAAAGAAGGAGGGCTATTTCCTTTAAGGAAACACACAAATATATTTTGTGTGTGTGGTCGGTAGTAGGAAGAAACCAGAAACCCTTGGTGCAGCCTGGGATCGGCAGCAAGAGGACCATGGAAGAAAATTCGTTTTTTGCTTTTTATTGGGCTAGGAGAAGAAGAATAACATCAAGCGAGACTTGGGACAGCATCTAGCATCATTCCTCACCGTTTATTTCAGCCATAATTGATAGTATAACTCTCATAAACTTTGTGTTATTGTTCAAGATTCATACTTGTTGATTTGATCTTTAAAACTTGAATTGTTTCGCAATTTAATTGAAGATTGGATTGTGCTTGATTAATATTGGTTATTGAATGAGTTTGATTATGAATTGGTTGAGTTTTATGATGTTTACAATAAGTATTTGCTGCTGTCCAAAAGTTATGTTAGGCTAAACTTGTTAGTTTTACCTAGATTTGATGAATATTGTTAGGTTTTAGTAAGTTTTATGGATTGTTTGATCACCATGACTTGATTTGTTAATGAAAGTTTGGTTTAATATTGAATTAGGTTGTGTTTAGTGGCTATGATTTTATTAATTATACTCATAAACCCCTTGCATCGATTGGTTGAATTAGTTTTGATTGATTGTTGCTTGTATGATTCTTTACTTTGTGTTTAAAGATTGTTTGCGGGGTGTACAACCGTAGGGTTTAGTTGGGTGTGTTAATTGATTGAATTCAGCGGGTAAGCACCTTCTTAGAGACCGAGAGGTGATAGGATGTAAACTCATCTCATAGCTTTTACTTGTTAGAATTAGGATTGCGCGAGAGCGGGTTCGGTTCTTGTCGGGTTTGTGTTTGTGAGCGATTAGTTGGTCTAGTGTAAGTTAAACCAAATTGTTCCTCTATCCTTGGTTGCATTGTATTCGTTTCCATTAGTGTCGTGTGTCGGTGAGTCCGAGAGGAGACTCGACATTAGAACACCTTAGCAATTCGTTTCCCGGTTTGTTCTTAAAATCAATTAAGTGTAAGTTAGGGTTGGTTAGTGAGACCGAGAGGTGATCTAGCTTTCTTGAGCGAACCTTAGTTGTGTCATCCTTAGATACCGGTGTCGTGAGATTATCCAATCCGTTAGCTCGTTATAACTTCAATATGATTCTTACCTAGGTAGACGTTTTCTCCATTGTCAGTTTCATTCGTAAAGTTTCGTTAAGTCTTTTAATTTAGTTAAAGTAAGTTAGGTCAAGTAGTTTAATTATTAAAAAATCATTTAAAAAATATTACTCTTAGGAAGGTCTTGTCTAGGGTTAGTGATCATAGACGTTTTCACGTGTCATCGTGTTCGATACTCGGACTTCCTTAGTTCTATATTACTTACGATCAGTACATTTGCCGGTTATGTGTAGTTTTATTAGGAAAATCCGTTTTATAAATTTAAAGCTTAGTTGTGAGTTCCGTAGAAAGAAACACCCTTTAAACACACATCAAGTTTTTGGCGTTGTTGCTGGGGACACAGTTTGAGGCGTATTGAGAACGACTCGAGTTAGGACTTACCTTGTTTGATACTTGTTTTTTTGTTTTCCTTTGTTTACATAGTTTAGCTAATTTTAGTTTCTTTTGTTTATCTTAATAGTTGTATGCGGCGTACTCGATCTCTAGGACCGCCTGAATCTGAGGGATTTTCCAAACCAGAGAGAGAGTTTCGTGAGAGACGTCGTACCAGTCTGTCTTCCAGTTCTTCTTCTACGTCTGTTGGTAATACATCTTCTTCTTATACTTATTCTGAATCCGTCTTTAGGGATAGGATTATGGGCGACACAGTTACACCACCGAGGAGGACAATTGCAGACCGGGCCCGTCCGGTCGATGCTGGCGCGAGATCCAGCGTTGCTCCACTAGCCATCGCTGTTAACACGAACTGGCAGATTCCATCAAACATTCTGAACACCATCTCTCATTCTGCTCAATTTCACTGGTTACTCCACGAAAACACGCATTCTCATCTCACTCGCATTGCACGTATTTGCGACACGTTTCATCTTGTCGACGTATCCAAAGATGCCATCAAACTCCGCGTTTTTCCGTTCTCACTTGTTGATCATGAGAGTTTGTGGCTTGAGTCCCTCCCACAGGGATCCATTGCTACTTGGGCCGCCATGCAGACCCAGTTTCTTGAGAAATATGATCCTACGGCTAAGGCCGCTCGTTTGCATAACCAGTTTCATTATTTCCAGATGGAGGACACCTAGAGCTTCTACGAGGGGTGGGAGAGATTCAAAAATTTACTTGCTTTATGTCTGAACCACGGCCTGCAAGACTGGGCAGTTGTTGAAAAGTTCTATAACGGAGTGACATATGCGACTCATAGTATGCTCGACACGGCTGTGGGAGGCAACTTATTAGGGACGAAGGATACGGATGAGTGCATTGCTTTGTTTAACGGGTTAGCCATGAGTGGATACCATTGACCACCCGCTAAGAGCACCAAGACCGTCGACTCCTTATCAAGCGGTATACATCGATCGACATGAGCACCGCACTTGCGACACAAGTTGAGGCGTTGGCGAAGATCGTGAAGGACTTGCAGGTGAAGAGTAAGTTGTGCGAGATTTGTAGAGGGGGGGGGGGGATGATACTGTTCAGTGCTCCGTAGGTTTCCAGGAGGAGGTGGTAGAATTTGTTAGTAATCCGAACCGAAATCAAAATTCTTTCAGTTCTTATAATTCAGGATGGAGAGGTAATCAAAATTCCAACTGGAGGAACGGAAATCAGTCCGGCTTCCAGCAGCGTTAGAGTCTTTTCCAGGATTTCGGTGAGGGAGCGAGTAGCGCGGAGAAGAAGCCCACGTTAGAGGAGATGATGTCACAACAGACAGATGTTGTCGCAGCTTATGACTCGAGAGGACTTCCGTCACAAAGAGACTCAAGAGAAATTTTGAGAGCACGAGTCATTCATAAGAAATTAGGGAGCGTTAATTCAACCAGTTGCACGAGTTAGAGGAGCTTCGGGATCATGCATATGCACAGTCGTTTAGGTATAAGGAGCGGACGAAAGAACAGCAAGATAGAAAGTTGAAGGGCAATAAGCAGTTGAAGTGTGGGGATAAGGTTTTATTGTATAACTCCCAGTTGAGGTTATTCCCGGGAAAGTTGAAATCCCGATGGTCGGGACCGTTCATAGTCCTTGAGGTTTTCCCGTATGGCACTATTGAGATACAAGATTAGAGCGGGAAATTTAAGGCGAACGGTTACAGGTTGAAGCCTTACATAGGCGAGCCGGTAGCTGATCAGACAGTCGAGGTGTTCTACCTTGACTCATTCACCAAGACATAGACGTGTTGGACGCATCACTTGGGAGACTGCTCGAGTTGTATAGTGTGTATTATGATTTTCTTTATTATTTGTTATCTAAAAAAAATTTAAAAAATTAATAAAAATTAAAAAAATAAAAAAAATACAAAAACACAAAAATATGTTTATTTCTTATGTTTTTAGTTTATGTTATGTACGCCGCTACATGCGAGCGAGTTTGAGTTATTGCAGGTATTATTATGCACATGGTAGCTCTAATGGCGTTTTGGAACTGGTTCTCCCAAGGTTGCGGCCGCGAATGAAATGCTATACAGTTGTTCGATTGATACACAACTAATGAAGATTCTGCATGTAAACCTTAGGTTTCATTAAGGAACCTAAAAGTGGGATACCATACCCCAGACCTGGATCCCACCTTAGGTTCCAACTAGGATCCACAAAGTGAGATCTTATACTCTAGGCAAGGATCCCACCTTAGGTTTCAACAAGGAATATATTTAATTTTTCTTATAATTTGTTTTCATATTAATAACTTTTAATGTATAAATACCATTGAGACGTTCTTATTTTTTTCAAAGTGCCGAAAAATATTATGGCTTATATATATAGTTTACTTGATTTTTATATATCAAAATATTAGTTTCTAAGTTATTATATATATATATAATTATATTTAATTTTTCTTATAATTTGATTTCACATTAATAACTTTTAATGTATAAAGTTTTAAAAAATATTATGCCTTATATATATTTTACTTGATTTTTATATATCAAAATATTAGTTTCTAAGTTATTATACATTCATATATATATATAGGGGATGGTTCAAGAGAGAAATGATATTATTGCAAGAAATACAAGAAATGAATATGAACCACTAGTTTTGTTTTAATTTTAAATGTTTAAAGCTAAATAAAGAAAGTATTAATCATTCTCTTTGTTCAATTAATATAACTAATAAACCATAATACTTATCTACTTAATTAATATAACTTATTTTTTGTGTCTTGAATTTTTATCCTACACAAGTATAATTTATTCATACATTAAAATTTCTTTCTATCCAAAACTAATTTCTTCCAACTCAATATATTAATATCCATCAAAACATACTTGCATTATAATGAATAATACCAAAAAACTATTTTACATGTGTTTGCATTAAAAATCAACAAAAAGCATACAACCTACACAAAAACGTATAATCTACGCTTGTTCTAAGAATAAGACAGCATATAACCTATACACGAAAAACATATAACCTACACACAAAATTTATCATCAATGAAATACACACGCACACAAAAACATATAACCTACATACGAAAAACATATAACCTACACACGAAAATTTTATCTTACACAAATACAATTTATTCATACATTAATTTCTTTTTATTCAAAACAATTTCTTCAAACTCAACATTGTGATAAATAATATAAAAAACTATCTTACACATGTTTGCATTAAGTGTCAATAAAAAATATACAACCTACACAAAAACATGTAACTTACACTTGTTCTAAGAATAAAAAAAACATATAAACTACAAACGAAAAACATATAACCTACGCATGTGTAGGATACGTGTATCTTTGTGTAGTTTATATAATTTTTGATGTCGAATTATATATGTAAGTTGTATGCTTTTTGTATGTTGTACGTTTTTATCGCTCAAAACAAGTGTATGTTATATAACTTTGTGTAGGTTGTATATTTATTGTTTAAATTTAATGGACACATTTGTATAATATTTTATATTATTATTTATGACAATAATTTTTATAGGCATACCAATTGACAAAAAATATATATTATATTTTGATATTTAGTGTTAAAAAGCATGCAAATAAACTGAGTGGAAATTATTTTTTTAATATAAAGAATAGTATTATATGAATAAATTGTATTTATGTTGAATAAATTGAAGAATGTGTAAATAAAAAATAAAACTAAAGTAGCGCTTTTTTTTTTAATTATTATAGCTAAATTAGTTAGATATATTAATTAGAGAGGGATTTATTAAGGTTATATTAGTTGTATTAATTGGAGAGGGAGAGAGTGCATTTATTGTTACATTTACATCTTTTTTATTTATTTTTAAATATTTAAAACCTAAAATAAAAGTAGTGGCTCATATTCATTTCTCTCATTTCTTGCAATAATTTCATTTCTTTCTTGAACTTAAACATATATATATATATATATATATATATATATATATATATATATATATATATATGCTTACATATTAACTTTTAAAAGTTAATTGATATATGAAAAATTAACAAACTATTTAACTTTAAATTTCAAAACAACTTCTCTTTAAAATAAAAATAATAACGTTCTCTAAAATTATTAAACGGGTTAATAGGTCGTCGTGTTCAGATTGACCTGCTTAAGAAAATTAGTTTGATTATTAAGTTAATAGTATAATTCTTTTTTACAGATACATTGGGCCTGCGAAGCCTACATTCATAGTGCCCAAGTATTTGAGAGGCCCATGTTTTTTTTTTATATATATATAAAAGAATTTGTATATAGTATTGTGTTTATGACCCGTTATGTTAAGAGAAAATATTAAAAAAAACGTTTGGATTCTTAATTCATCCTTATATTAATTAAAATCGTCTTCGCCAACAGGTTTTATTAGAGCCAACTAAAACTAGCCATAAGTTTAAATTCGTCGGTTTCAATGTGAGATTGGGATTGTGAGATTGTGAATGTGTATAGTCTTAGCAACCCAACCTTCATTACTTTTTATTAAATAAACAAAAAATATAATTGTTATTTTTAATGTGAATTAAATTTTACTACAGTTTCAAAACTGGTATGGGTTATGAGATTGCCAATGGAAATTAAATTAACAATAATACGTTTTAACAATAGTTAATGATATTAAAAATCTTAAGTTTTATACAAAGCTTGAGCTTGGGTTTTTTTTAACTAAACGAGCTTTATTTAAGGAGCTTGGCCTGAGCTCGTAAAAGCTTGAGTTGTTTCGAGCTTTTGATCTATCCGATAATGAGTAGCTCGTAAGGAACAGATGAATCTTTTATGATTTTCTAGTTAGGGGTTGTGTTTCCTAGGGTGTGTATTATGTTTACCCGAGGAAACAAGGAACAAATGAATCAAATAAGCAAAAGGAACAAACAAATCAAAAGCTTTGGTTGTAACGAGATTTTGATCTATCTGATCATGAGTAGCTCGTAAGGAACAAATGAATCTTTTATGATTTTCCTGTTAGGGGTTGTGTTTCCTAGGGTGTGTATTATGTTTACCCGAGGAAACAAGGAACACATGAATCAAATAAGCAAAAGGAACAAACAAATCAAATAAGCAATATAAGTTTTAAAAACTTATATTGTATGCGCGCGCGCGCGCGCACACACATATATATATATATGTATAATAACTTAGAAACTAATATTTTGATTAGGAAATACATTACAAAGGCTTAAAAAACTAAATTATTATTATTATTATTAATTATATCATAATATTATTAACTATTAATAATTTGGACGTGTTTATGAAATAAGTACAGAAAGGGTAGAAGATTATTGTACATGAGTAGTTGCATGGAAAAATTAAATATCGAAAGCGAAGATGACAACGGTGAAGATCAGATCAGCCTCCAATGATCGTATGCGAATGTTGTCCCTCTCCTCTCCGTATCTAAAGACTTACATGTCTCGGTGTTTGTTTGAGTAGCACACATGTGCAGCAGTGCAGGCAATAATTTGTTCCGGTTGGGCCCGTTCTAAATTGGAATGTGCATTAGGTTAGTGCAAATTGAAGAGCATCATCCAAATTATGATGAAATGCAATACAAAACAATAACTTTAGATTCAATAGAAACAAAACGAACCATAACAATTTCACATAAGAATACTTAAATATAAGAAACTGTAAACTTCGCATTACGAATCTAGACAGGATATAAGTAAAACTATAAACCCTAACCAAGCACTAATATTGAAGAAATTGGTCGACCAACAATATAGACAAAAGAGTCAAAAGACAACCCAACTAAGTAATTACCGACAGCTAGTGACACAAAACATGAACACAATCATAACTTCAACACCCCTGTAATTGAAGCTTATGACCCTAAAAACTAAAAGATTAAGAGATATATAACATTACATACAAAATTGAAGAAAATAAAAAATCAAATTAGAAAGTGGGGAAAAAAAGCTGATAGCCAAACACTCTTGGAAAACCAACATAAACGAAGGCCGACGGACGCAGATGCAGCAAGATGGGAAGGTGAATACCTGATTGCATGACCAATCGAAGAGGGGTTTCAATTTTCACATTGTATTGTGAAAGCAGATCGAATTATAGGATTCGCTTTGCATCAACATTCCATTGCGACTATTATATGGAGGTATTAGGGTTTCTCAAAAGGTTATTTGAATTTTGAATCTGCTTGTTAAATAAAAGTGTGAGAAAGGAAAAGCTTTCATAGGAAGCGGAAGCGGAAGCGTGGCCAAGCTGTATAATGAACACGATAGCAAGGAGAACCTGGGGGCGACACGTGGACAAACTGTTCTTGTTTTATTATATAGGAGATTGAATAATTTATGGGATTTATAACCACCACTCCACCGACCAACCACAAAATCCATTGCCTCTCTCTCTCTATTCTCTCTCTACTATCACAAACACTTTGCCTGCCGGAAATTAATATATCAATCAATCATGCCCAGTAAAATCCCACCGACAGCAAAGCTATAAGTAGGGTCTGGGGAGGGTGGGATGTAGGCACACCGTACCTCTATCCAAAGGAATAAAGAGGTGGCTTCCAGAGAGACCCTTGGCTCTAAGAACATGCGTAAGAAGCAAAATAAAGGAAAATAAAGCAAAATAAAGGAAATCAAATTTTAACAGTTATATAAAAACTACTACTAATTATAATAATATTAATATTAATATTAATATTATTATATAATATTAATAATAAGATCACAGTTTAACAGCTATATAAAAGCTAATAATAATAATAATAATAATAATAATAATAATAATAATAATATATGCAAGGGAAATACCATTATGGTATGTGGACTAAATAAGTTAAGTCTAAGCCCTAAGGTATTCAATTCTCTCTAAAAATCCTTAACTTTAATTCTACTTCTCCACGAATTCCTATCCTCAACCATGTCCTCGGAGAGGTTTAGGTCTATCAAATCATGCCTAATCCTCTCATCCCAAGTCAATTTCGGTCGTCCTCTACCCCTCCTCCCCTCTATAGTAATGTTTTCTACGGATCTAACAGGATTCGTCGACTGTCTTCTCTTTACATGTCCAAACCATCTCAATCTCCACTCTCTTATCTTGTCTGCTATGTTCGCCACCCCTAATCTCTCACGAAACACAACGTTTCTTATTCGGTCTAGCCTTGTGTGCCCACACATCCAACGTATCATTCTCATTTCTGCTACCTCCATCTTCCGCACTTGTGCCTTTTTGATGGCCCAACAATCTGTTCCATATAGCATTGCAGGTCTAACTGCCACCCTATAGAATTTTCCCTTTAGTTTAGTCGGGAAACTCTTGTCGCACAATATACCTGTGGCTGCTTTCCATCTACACCATCCTACCTGAACTCGGTGGGTCACATCACTGTCTGACATATAATACTTTGTTAAAATTAATACTTTGTTAAAATTTTTCTAAAATGTTTGGATCGGTACTCAATCGTTTGTGTTTACAACTTCGAAAGTGGAAGAGTTCTATCGGTTTGTACATATTTGTTTCGATTCACAAACCCGTAACAACACTAATCTGACATATAATGTTGGAATAGGCGTTCTCGAAATTATACTATCTACACATGTAAAGTTGTTCATTTTTTTTGTTAGTGTTTGTTTCATTTAAATACATTATACTAATCACTTGTGGAATCATCAAATTATTAGCATAGAATATTTGATGATTTTGTAAGATGTGTTTTGTTTTTTCACTTTTGTGAAATTGTAATCGAGTCGAGCCACGGCGAGCTCGAACTTAAACGAGTTGGTTTGTGCTCAGCTCGTTTATTGCTAATAATATTTTATTAGCAATAACTGGGCATTATTGATCCAACTTAAACGAAGGCCAACTTGAAGCTCGACCTACCACCATTGATAAAGTCGCTACAATGTATGTCGTCGAGGCGAGTTTCTGTAAATCCGCCTAGTTACTAAGAATCGATCAAATGTGGTCAACCTCAGCCAGAATCATATCTTATCGTTGAACTTGGACTGTTTTGACTCAAAAAAATAAAACAAAATTCGTATTTCAATAATATTAACGAACAAATATCATTCTTTATTAATGATTAGTAATTTGTAGAATACTTTATTATTTAAAAATGTATTTCTTTTATTTATATTGATATTCACCTATTTTGTTATAAACACTAGTAAACTTTTATATTTGACATATACATAATATCCAAAACTTAATTTTCTTTATATTAATCATATCCGAGTACTATCCAAGTACTCCACGAGTACTCCGAGTACACCCAACTCCCCGGTCGGCCGCCTAGTGACTTTTGCAACCTTGGTTTTTGACATTAAACTATTTTACACCAAAATTTACATATTTATTTTGACGAATTTAAGGGGTAACATGTCATTATTTTAGATATTTTCACAACTCCACATGCATTCAAACCTGCAATGAATGCTAATATGCGGATCCTTCTTGAGCCATAACAGTGGGCTCTTATACGGCGGAAGCAGTTGAAATTGAACAGTACAAGGCCGAGCTTAAACTAGCTCGAGCCTAAATATAAGCATGTTTAATAAACGAGCATAAGCTTTACTTATCAAGCTCAAGCCAGCTCACGAGGCTAAACAAGCCTATTATTTATAAAACTTATATTTAATATATAGTTATCTAATAACAGTTATAATATATAAAATCATAATAAAAGTAAAATATTAACAAATATATAACCCGAGCTTGAGCTTGAAAAACTACTCACGAACTTAGTTGAGATTGAGCTTTATAAGTTTATCTCAAAACATACCACACTCGAGCTTTCTAGCCGAGACGAGAGCTGGTGCTCGGCTTGGCTCGTTTACACCCCAAATATCCCATACCATACCTAGCCATCCCTAGATCCAAAAACCCCCAAATTCAATTTGTATGTTCAAATTAACGAATTCATATGTCAATAAATCTAATTAATTAATTATTTCTCGTCAATTTAATCATATCCATTCACTTACTTAACCTAACAAATCACTCAATCACAAAACAATGTATCAAACGTATACTGATATACACAACGATAAACGAGTAAATTAATTAAAATTCAGGTTAAACCTGCAATGGATGCTGACGTGTGGAAGCCATGGTATGTGGTTTGGTAGAAGCAGCAGTTGAAATTGAAGAAGCCCTAATAATAATATTATTAGGAAGAGATAAGTGGTGGCGTAAGGGTTTGTAAAGGTTTAATATTCGAAATGAAGGTTTGATGCTCAATGGAAGAAGATGCATTTTATTTTTATTTAAGGGAAAATTAAGTGGTGTCTAGATGAATGTGAATGTGGTGATGATGGGAACAATAGCCTTCAATGCAAAATCACTAAAAAATATTTTATAAAAATTATTATAATTTGAAATGACTTAAAACATATTAAATTAAAATAAGCATTTATATTAAGTGATTACTAAAATTTAATAAAAAATAATTAGAATGCACTTAGCAAGGGGTTAAGTGGTAACCTCATGAAATTTTTATTAAATAAATAAAATTTATAATTGTGGTTTTTTAGTGGGAATTACATAATACGTTTTAATGGGAATTAAATTAACAATAATATGTTTTAACAATAATTAATTATATTAAAAATCTTTAGTTTCGCATTAATGGTATTCATTAATTTTATTTCTACGTATTAAAATATCAATGGTATACTATCCCATTTATTTAATCTTTATGTAGTTTTTAGTTTTGTTTAAATGTTTTTTTTTGAAAGAGTGCCATAGTTTTAGTTTTGACAGCTAGTAAGAACATAATTTCCCCTTTATCCCAGAATAAGCAAAAACTACAAAAGCAGAATTCGAGAACCCGACACGTTTAAAAATTAGGTTAACCAGAACCCGACCTGTTAAAAATTTGGTACACGGTAACATACTAATAACAGTTTTTGGGTAATAATAAACTACTTTTTAATACTCTAAAAAGAGTTTAAAAGCATCCGAGTACATTTCATAATACATATAGCCTAGTGTGTATATATATATATATAATAACTTAAATAACTTAATGTATTTTTGATATATTAAATACTTGATGGGATTTATAACCACCACTCCACCTACCAACCACAAAATCCAACGCCTCTCTCTCTCCATTATCTCTCTACTATCACAAACACTTTGCATGCCAGAAATTAATACTTTGTTAAAATTTTTCTGAAATCTTTGGATCGGTACTCAAACGTTTGTGTTTACAACATCGAAGGTGGAAGAGTTCTATCAGTTTGTACAGATTTGTTTCGATTCACAAACCCGTAATAACACTAATCTGACATATAATGTTGGAATAATCGGTCTCAGAATTATACTATCTACATAGGTAAAGTTGTTCATTTTTTGGTTAGTGTTTGTTTCATTTAAATGTATTTCGGTCCAACCTAAAAAAAACCGATGACCCAAACCGAAATCTGCTTGGTACCGACCCGAATAGGTGTTGTGTTATTAGTCCAGTTTTCGGTCATTAGTTTTATGCATTTTCGGTTTTCGAATGGTGGTTAAAACTGTTTGCACCCGAGACCAACTTGAAGCTCGACCTACCACCATTGATAAAGTCGCTACAAGGAATGTCGTCGAGGTGAGTTTCTGTAAATCCGCATAGTTACTAAGAATCGATCAAATGTGGTCAACCTCAGCCAGAACCATATCTTATCGTTGAACTTGGACTAATTTTGACTCAAAAAAATAAAATAAAATTCGTATTTCAATAATATTAACGAATAAATATCATTTTTTTTATTAATGATTAGTAATTTTTAGAATATTTTATTATTTAAAAATGTATTTCTTTTATTTATATTGATATTCACCTATTTTGTTATAAACATTAGTAAACTTTTATATTTGACGTATACATAATATCCAAAAATTAATTTTCTTTATATTTATCATATCCGAGTACTCCGAGTACATCCAACTCCCCAGTCGGCCGACTAACGACTTTTGCAACCTTGGTTTTTGACATGGGGGGAATGGGGATTTCCTTGAGACGGTCCCCAAATAACCATTTTACGCCTTTGAATACGGCTAGAGCTTTTGATTAAGGCTCGACGAAAATCTGGTTCTTCCAAATAACTTATAAAACCCGAATCTCTATTAAATTTTTTATAAAGATTAAAATTCTTGAAATTAGACTTCTTAAAACTTCGTGTGGAACGAGTTAAAAATGCTATATGTTTAAATTTTCTTGTTCGAAGCTGGTGATCCAGCCCTTGCATTATGCCTTGTTCTTTTCGTCGTTTTATAAAATATTGCTCCAACTCGTTGATTAATTTGTATGACCATCGAGGGAGTTTTTTACCTATTTCGTTTATTCCAATATATTTTTTTTCACGTTTAGGGTTAGTTAGACAAACTATTTTACACCAAAATTTACATCTTTATTTTGACAAATTTAAGGGGTAACATGCCATTGTTTTAGATATTTTTACAACTCCACATGCATTCATACTAAGGTTGTCCAAACCGCTAGAAGCTCGACGCTTGCTCAAAAATCGCTTGAAAAATGGTCGTTCGATTCCAGCTCGATTTGGAAATGAACCGATCGGATCGGTTCGATTTGAAAACAAGCCAAACACGAGCAAAGCTTCGCTCGGTTCGGTTCGGTTTGTTTTGCTCGAATTGGTTTAAAATTTATATATGTTATATGTATATCAGTTTTAAATTTCTCACTTTTGTGTTGATTTCTCAGTTTTGCTCGAAACTGAAAATGCACGATGTTTGTTTCGATACGTTTCGGTACATGGGTGATCAAACGACATTCAAACATATCACGCGAAAGAGCAGATCTCGACCTTTTTGAGCCGCTTGACGGCTCAGCCTGCCTTTTTCTGAAAAAAAGGGAAAAATCAAAAAATCACATAGGATATGTATTGTAATCTATGGAGTATGGACTTTCATTAGTCATGCTCGAATTCTGCTTTTGTAGTTTTTGCTTATTCTGTAATAAGGGGAAATTATGTTTTTACTCAGACTCAAATGAGCTGTCAAAACTATGACACTCTTTCAAAAAAACATTTAAACAAAACTAAAAAACAACAGAAAGATTTAATAAGTGGGATAATTTTAGTATACCATTGATATTGTAAAACGTACGAATGAAATTAACGTATACCATTAATGCGAAGCTAAAGATTTTTAATATCATTAATTATTGTTAAAACGTATTATTGTTAATTTAATTCCCGTTAAAACGTAAGTATATTGTAAAACGTATAAATGAAACTAACATATACCATTAATGCGAAACTAAAGTTTTATAATATAATTTATTACACTGGTTGCAAATTACATGCATGAGCATTGATGATCAAAGTGAAAACAAGGGTATTAATGTATTATTGTATTATAGCAACTTACCTTAACATTTTGCATTAGTGACTTAATACTCGTAAGCTTCCTATGAGGCCATCTCTTTATATTAAGCTCTCTACATATTTTCTTCAACATTATCGAACCAACATTCAACTTCTTAGCCACTTTAGTTATCGGCATCTCGAAACACCTCTCCATATCCTCAAACTCCAACGGTCTCGCTCTTTGGTCACCACCCGCAACCATAGTATCCTTGGCTTCAACAATTCCAACATGATCATCAGTCATCATCCCAACAATCCCACAAGCTTAGATATTCATCAATAGGATCAAAATATGGAAACTCAAAAGTTTTGTCTAGTTTAGGTGGTGAGTAGACTCGGTTCATATCGAGTAGATTGAAAAATGGCATGTAAAGTTGTGTGTCATCTTGATCAAAGTAAGGCCAGTGATCAATGTTATGATCCATGTGAGAAATGAATAGAGGGGTAATAATGTCTTATATATATATATATATAGGGAGAGGATAATGAGAGAACTCCATATGGAGAGAACTAGAGAACTAATAATGAAGTATTTTTAATTTAATTAAAAAAATATTTTTAAATTTTTTTTCTTTTATCCTTTTTATATGTTGTTATTCTTCACCACAAAAAAATATAAAAATGAAAAAATATATATGCAATACATCAACTTTTTTTATAATACATATGTGCAATAGTGTGCATTTTGTTACTTGAAATAGTGTTGAATAGCATATATATAGTTGTTTGTATTGTATATTTGCAATAGTGTTATATTATATACAAAAATTAAAAAAATCGATATAGTGCATATGTGCATTAGTGTTGTATTACATCTATGCGATAATGTGTTTTGTATACAATTATTAGTGTCGTATTTGCATATATTCAATAGTGTGAATTAGATAATGTATTTGTGTTGTATTATGTGCAATAAAACACTATTTTATATATACAATACACATTAATGCACATACGCATTACATCGACGGTTTTTTTAGGAACAATATCATCTTATTAGAAGAAAAGAAAAAAAAATCACAAAATAATTTTTTAAAATAGTTAAAAATATTTTTTTACTAGTTCTTTAGTTCTCTCTTTAAAATGAGTTCTCTCTAGATCCCACCCATACACACACACACACACACACATATATATAGGGAGAGGATCATGAGAGAACTTCACTTTATGGAGAGAACTAAATAACTAATATTGAAGTATTTTAATTTAATTAAAAAAATATTTTTAATTTTTTTTCTTTCATCCTTCTTATATGTTGTTATTTTTCATCATAAAAAAATATAAAAAGTAAAAAAAAAATAAAAAAAATTAACGATGTAATGCATATATGCAATACATCGACTTTTTTTATAATTCATATGTGCAATAGTGTGGATTTTGATATTTGAAATAGTGTTGAATAGCATATATATAGTTGTTTGTATTGTATATTTGCAATAGTTTATATTATATACAAAAATTAAATAAAATCGATATAGTGCATGTGTGCATTATTGTTGTATTACATCTATGCAATAATGTGTTTTGCATAGAATTATTAGTGTCGTATTTGCATATATTCAATAGTGTGTATTAGATAATGTATTTGTGTTGTTATATGCAATAAAACACTATTATATATATACAATACACATCAATGCACATACGCATTACATCGACGGTTTTTTTTAGAAACAATGTCATCTTATTAGAAGGAGGAAAGAAAAAAAAATCACAAAATAATTTTTTAAAATAGTTAAAAGTAATTTCTTACTACTCTTTTTAAAAAGAGTTCTCTCTAGATCCCACCCCTATATATATATATATATATATATATATATATATATATATATCTCGACTACTAGAATTTAATTAGTTTGTTAAAATAGCTGGTGGTATATATTTGTTAGCTCGTAATTTCGTTTGGGCAAATCCATCGACCCTAGGATGGGTTGATTTCTTATTTATCAAGTTGTGCTTATAACTTGGTTTATATGAAATTAATTAACTCGGTTTTGACTTATCATAAATGAAATATTCATAAAGTAATATTCATAATTGTTTTACGTTTTCTGATATGATCCATATTATATCATTACATATAACCACAATGATATTTTAATCCGATAGAATGATGCGTGCAATTTACATAAAACAATTCAATATGCATAACTCATATAGCTTGTGCACTAGGGCTGAGCACGGTTTGATTTGGTTCGGTTCGGATTTTAGGTGTAACCGAAACCGAAAATCCGGTTTTTTCATATATAAAAACCGATCGGACTCGGTTTTTCGGTTTCTGTTCGGTTATATTCGGTTTTTTTTTATTTTTTTTTTCTTGTTTTGTTTTTTTATTCTATTAATTGTTTTATGCAACTAGTTCCTATGTACAAAAATAAATATTAACATTTACTATTCCTTTCACAAACTCTAATTTCTCTTACAAATCTATTGAACCAACAAACTCTTAATTTGTTTCGGTTGTTGTCGCATATGGCTTAGTATAAATATATCTAACGATCATTTAAATTAATTATTTTAATATACCAAGTTAATCGGTTCGATTCGTTTTTTTTTCGGTATTTTTGAAATGGGTAACCGAACCGAAACTGAAATTTCGGTTTTCAAAAAAAAACAAAAAAAAAAGAATCTTCGGTTAATGCTTCGGTTCGGTTTTTTCGGTTAATTCGGTTTCTGTTCGATATTTTCGGTTTTTTGCTCACCCCTATTGTGCACACATAAGACGTTTCAATCATGATTCATTTAACCCATTTACGTAAATTAGCGAAACAAGAGTTTGTCAAATCAAAATGTGTAATGCGGTTTTAAAAAGGTTGGATGAGTTGAATATACAAATGATATTTTTTACTAGGGTTTACCCGGCGCAAGTCCCGGGCATTGAGTCGACGCGAATTCAATCAATTTGGGTTTCGTGCGTTATGGTATCGTAACTAAAAACCAAAAATATATATAAAAATTGAGGTGGACTAACGGGTAGCATCAGTTGGTAAAACCCGGACGTTGGGAAGACTAGAGCGTTGTTGATCATGGCCGTTGAGATGGTGATTGTACGTATATTCGATCGGTTTCCGTAACGTTTGTAACAGTACATGTGACATTTGTCAATTTTATTTGTATTCATATTTGTATTTGTTAAACCGACAAGTTTTGTCGTTTCAATGTATTCTTATTTTTCATTCATCATTAAATATCAAATCCAATTATTTAAAGTTATTATTCATTTTTTTTTCGTTTTTTCAAATAGCGAAACTCCGGGATTTAAAGTTAATAAAATAGTCAATCTCCAAACCTTGCGGGTATAATGTGCAAATAATCCAAAGATACAAAGTTATATCAATAGTATATAACATTTAAAAGTTCAAGTTCCATTGTGTAAATACAATTTAAAATCAATTTATATATATTTATAAAGTCTAGGGGTTTAAAGTACAAATATAATTTAAATTATGATAAAATATTAAAAAGAAATCCCAACCCATCCAATCCAACCCCACCCCTCGCGCACGCGAGTTCCCTTACGTTTTTCTGGCCATCGCCACTGGCTGTGGCGTGGAACATTCCGGCGAAGGTTATAGGGCGAAATGCTCTTTAAAACGAATGGATAGTTATGTATGTAATGTAAAGGCTAAAAGAAGGAAAGTATGTATTCATGTCTGAGAGAAAGGTAGACGGGCTAAGTATGTAAAGTATCTTCGGATACGTATAATGAAGTATGTGAATGTATTGTATGTTGCCTGTTTTAACTATAACTCATTCAGCGTAGCTGACTTTTAGTATGCACGCAAGTGAATAGGCTAAGGCAACTCGCTTGAATGAGGAGACATGGCATTGGACTGAGGAGGCTGGCATCTTTAGAGGAATGTTATGATGTTTAAATATGACTTTATATTATGTAAAAGACAAGATTTTGGGTTATTATGGAAAGATTTCTATGAGCATGTAAATACAACGTCAAAGTATGGCACCAAGACCGGGGCCTTACAAATAATGTCCCTGAAACGAACTCCAGAAATTTGAATAAGACTTCTGGTAGTTAAAGATGGAAGGTGTCGACATCGGAGGATATACCTCGCGATTCAACGCATTGGCGCGACTGGTACCCCGACTGGTTACGCATGAATATGCACGAATAGAGAGTACCCGTGTGAATCAGAAACCCGGGGAACTCAAGTGAAAGTAGAATGGAACCCTGGAGGATAGTTCAAGAGGAATTTTGGAGCTAGAAGGATGTTTGCTGCTAATGCAAGAGGACACGGAGGAAGCTTTGGTCAGACACCCTCGTGCAATAGATGTGGGAAAAATCATACTGGTGATTGTTGGAGATGCAACCGATGCAACCGGTTTGGACACGTAACTCGCGATTGTTACGCCAAAATCATACCATCCGGTTTAGGAACCCAAAACCCGGGATGTTTTGAATGTGGTGTTATAGGACATTATTGGAAGGATTGTCCTAAATTCAAAGGTCAAAACACCAAGGGAAATGCATTCGAGATGAACGCGAAAAAGGCCCAAAAATATTCATATGTGGTCACCGGTGCGTTTCTCGTCAATAATCACTATGCTAATGTTCTTTTCGATACCCGAGCTGACTTAAGCTTTGTTTCCAAACAATTCGAACATCCGCTAGGAATAGAAGCCAGTAAGTTAGATACCAAATATTCTATCGTGTTAGCTAATGGAAATTTAATGGAAACCATTGAATTCGAACATAACTGTAATATTCTATTAGCTAACCATAAGTTCGATATCGATCTTTTACCCGTCGAATTAGACAGTTTTGATATAGTCGTGGGAATGGATTGACTATCCATGAATGGAGCTGAGATAATATGCTCAGAAAAGCTAGTTCATTTACTAAACCAAAATGGTGAATCCCTGACTATCCAAGGTGATCGATGTAATTCTGAGTTAAAACTCTCAAGTATCATGAAAACCCGTAAAATGTTACGCAAAGGATATCCGGCATTCCTCGTTAATGTAGTTGACACAAAAGCCAAAGAGCAAAAAATAGACGATATTCTCGTAGTCCGAGACTTTTCGGAAGATTTCCCAGAAAATTTGCTTGGATTACCTCCTCAGTGACATGTTGAATTCAAAATCGATCTGGTTCAAGATGCCGCTCCGATAGCTCGATATCCGTATAGATTAGCACCATCAGAAATGCAGAAACGCAGGAGCTATCCAATCACATTCAGGAATTCTTGGATAAAGGATTCATAAGACCGAGTTTCTCACCTTGGGGTGCTTTAGTCTTATTCGTGAAAAAGAAAGACAGCTCTTTTCGGATGTGTATCGATTACCGAGAACTGAACAAACTCACCATTAAGAATCGGTACCCACTACCAAGGATTGATGATTTGTTTGACCAGTTTCAAGGATCCAACTATTACTCAAAGATTGATCTGCGATCCGGATACCACCAACTGCGAGTTCTAGAAGAGGATATTCATAAAACTTCTTTCAGAACTCGATATGGTCATTATGAATTTCTGGTTATGCCATTTGGTCTGACAAATGCACCTGCTGTATTCATGGACCTTATGAACAGAGTTTGTAAGCCATACTTGGATAAATTCGTTATAGTATTCATCGATGATATGCTTATCTATTCACGAACCAAGGAAGAGCTTGAGCAACATTTGAAATTAATCTTAGAGTTGCTAAAGAAAGAAAAATTATATGCCAAATTCTCTAAATGCGATTTCTGGCTTCGAGAAGTCCATTTTCAAGGGCATGTAATTAATGAAAACGACATTCATGTTGATCCCACAAAAATTGAAGCAATTAAGAATTGGGAGACACCAAGGTCACGAACTGAAATGCGACAATTTTTGGGATTGGCTGGTTATTACCATAGATTCATCGAAAACTTTTTTTCCATAGCTCAACCTCTAACCCGGTTAACCAGGAATGACAAGAAGTACAATTGGATTGAGAAACAGGAAGAAGCTTTCCAGCTACTGAAGCAGAAGTTGTGTAGTGCACCAATCCTGTCACTTTTAGAAGGAACATACGTATTTGTAGTTTATTGTGATGCTTCACGATTAGGACTTGGATTTGTACTTATGCAACGAGATAAAGTGATAGCCTATGCGTCACGACAACTCAAAGTGCACGAAAATAATTACACAACCCATGACCTGGAATTAGGAGCTGTGGTTTTTGCTCTCAAAATATGAAGGCATTACCTCTATGGCACCAAGTGCATGATCTTCACCGATCACAAAAGTCTCCAGCACATATTCGACCAAAATTATCTTAATATGAGACAACGAAGGTGGGTAGAGCTACTCAACGATTATGACTGCGACATTCACTACCACCCTAGTAAATCAAATGTTGTAGCTGACGCCTTGAGTAGAAAAGAAAGAGAAAAACCACTTCGTGTCCGTGCATTTGGACTAACAATTCAGAAGAGTCTTACCACTCGAATCCGCAATGCATAAAGAGAAGCTTTGAAACCTCGGAACATAAAAGCTGAGAGATTGCGAGGTCTTGAGTGTGATTTCATAGCAAAATCTAATGGTACACTATACTTGATCGATCAAGTTTGAGTACCACTTTATGGAAATTTTCGAAACCTAGTAATGGATGAAGCACATAAATCCAATTACTCAATTCACCCAGGATCCACTAAAATGTACAAAGATCTCCAAGAATACTATTGGTGGCCAAATATGAAGATATAGCGGTTTATATCAGCAAGTGTTTGGCATGTTCAAAAAGTGAAAGCTGAACACCAGAAGTCATCTGGACAGCCTGAAATTCCGCAATGGAAATGCGAAAATATTACCATGTATTTTGTGACCAAACTATCGACTACCCATGGTAACCACGATTCAATTTGGGTTATTGTGGATCGATTAACAAAATCGGCCCATTTCATTCTCATCCGTGAAAAGGATAGGTTAGAAAAATTAACTCGAATGTATCTAAAAGAGATTGTAGCCAAACATGGTGCACCCGTTTCAATTATCTCTAAAAAAGACGGTCGTTTCATTTATCGACTTTGGCAATCCCTGCACGAATCCTTAGGCACACGATTGGACATGAGCACCGCATATCACCCCCAAACTGTTGGTCAAAGCGAAAGAACCATTCAAACGTTGGAAAATATGTTGCGAGCTTGTGTTCTTGATTTCGGGCAAAAGTTGGGATACCCGTTTTCCGTTAGCTGAATTTTCCTATAATAACAGCTACCACTCCGGTATTAAGGCTGCACCGTTTGAAGCTTTATACGGGAGGAAACGTTGATCCCCTCTTTGTTGGGCTGAAGTTGGAGAAAAACAACTGACAGGACCTAAAATTGTTCAGGAGACCACCGACTTGGTCTTCCAGATCAAAGACCGACTGAAGGCTGCAACATACCGACAAAAGAGTTATGCTGGCAATCGCAGAAGACCATTGAAATTCCAAGTGGGAGATCAAGTACTGTTAAAAGTATCACTCTGGAAAGGAGTTATCAGATTCGGAAAAGAGGAAAGTTAACTCCTCGATATGTTGGACCATTTAAAATCATCGATCGAATTGGTCTAGTAGCATATCGACTCGAACTACCTTCAGAATTGAACAGAATACACGATGTGTTCCATGTGTCAAATCTAAAGAAATTTTTATCCGATGAATCACTGATCGTTCCTGTTGAGGATATTCGAGTTGACGAGAAGCTTCTATTCTTCGAAGAGCCTGCAGAAGTTATGGACTGGAAAATACAAAAGCTTAGACGAAATCGAATCAAGCTAGTCAAAGTTCGTTGAAATTCAATGCTACATCCCAATTTCACCTAGGAAAGACAAGACCAGATGAAACGAAAATATCCTTACTTGTTTCTAGTAGAGTCTGAACCCAGTGGCACTTCCTAAATTTCGGGACAAATTTCTTAAAGGAAGGGATAATGTAACACTCGGAAAAAATTATCATTAATGTAATCATGATTATCAATATAACATCATTTTATTAATAAAATCTTTTTTTATTAAGATTCTATATCTTGCAAAGTCAACAAAAAGTCCAAATCTGGACACGTAACAAACATGACGTGTAATAACCTCGGGCAGCGGGCCATAAAGTAAATAAATCGTTAGTATGATTAAATGGCCCCAAAAATTTAATATATATGTTAAAACATTGGATACAATGTCTAAAAATAATTTAGGAATGCTCAAATCGTTAAAACTGAAAAACAAGTAAGAAAAGGCTAGTATAGGACATGGAAAGGATCCGACACAAACTATTTTCAGAAAAACAGTTTTTATAGTCTATACTGTCAGGAATTTGATTTCGTTCAAAGTATGACAACAATTATTAAAAACGGAATCCGATTGCATATATAAAACTCACAATACGTTAAAATGATTAACAAATATTAGTTATAATCAATCAACCTTTCACCTCCTTACCCCCCCTCGCCGGCCCACACTCCACATCACCACCCCACCTATTTTTCATCCAATCTTTAGCCACCAAATCACTTAGCCAATTATTACTCCTTCTAGAATGTGATGTGTTGTAAGTAATCAAACCAATCCACCTTTCGCCTTAATAACCCATTCACCACTCTACTCCCCTCCTTCCCTCTCTATAATTCACTGCACATACACACGCACACTCTTCACACACACAAATTCAAATCCCCTTAATCACAAACACATAATCAAATCTTGATCAAGAGCAATGGAGATGATCAACTAGGAGGAATATTAGGAGGAGGATCATCACATTCACACACATCTCATTCTCATTTTCATCCTTAGATCTTCAAGAACAGAAGTAAGTTTTGTTTATGAGTTGATTTCTAGGGTTAACTATGTTAGAATAGGTGTTCTTGAGTTGAATTTGAGTTTGAAAGTTTGAAATCATGGATATTGGTGTGTGTGTGTGTATGAACTGTATATATGTATGTGTGTAGGAGGAGGGGTTAAACCCACCTATACATGAATACATTCATCTAGAAGTTCATATATTGATTGCTAATATTGATTAGAAGTATTGTTGGAATACTTGATAATTTGGTATAATCATAGATAAAATTGTTGTTAGAGTTTGATGTTAGGATGAACTTTGATTAGTTGTTGATCATTAGATTTAATGATATGGACTTGAATCATTAAATTGTTGATGTTAAAGATGATTATAATAAGAACTTGTTCATGGTTGAAAATTTGGAGATATTTGGATTCTTGGATGGATTAATGAATCACGAAAGTGACATGGATTAATATTATTGAAAATGAAATAGGGTATATGCTAGTAAATTCATAAAACCATTAGTTAATACTTGAAGATTGTTGTTAGATTGCCAATTAAGGAAACTTTATTGAATAAAAAGTTGAATTCTTGATTTTGATATGAATACTTGGCATAAATGTGTTTGATACATAATAAATTGCATACTTGAATTAAGATAGGATGCATGGCTGAAATATATATTAGTTTAGCATATTGATCAAATTATCACTTACTTACTAGAAATGGAAACTTTGTTACTTGATTAATTGAAAGATCAAAACTTGAATAGAACAATAGGGTGCATGAAACCATATCAAACTTGTTTAATGAGATATACTTAGATTCATACTTAATCAAGAATTGAAAGATTGAATTAAATAGAATTATCAAAAATTAAAAGTTACTATAATAAGAAACTTTGGTAATTAAACACTTAGGAAATTCATAAGGACACATGAACTAATGATTTGAAAGACTTGTTTGAATGATTTGATGATGATGTGAATGACTTGATGAATTGATGATTTAGATAATAATAATAATAAGAATAAACACAAAAGTTGAAGTACTTGATTCTTGAAAAACACTTACATGATTATAATAACAAGATAAAAGAACATAGTTGTAAAGTGTTACTTTGGCTTGTTGTGGGTATCATAATAACAAGATAAAATCTGGATTTTTAGGTCATATTTTAATGTCTATTCATATAAGAAATGATAAGCTTGATTAGTGACATTATTTATAAGCTTAAGATATGAATTAGAAACTTGAAAATTGATTTAAATGTGTTATGTGAAACTATGTGATAAAATCTGGAATTTAGGATGAAAAATGTGTTATAATATGTGTAATTAGTTCATAGGATAATTGGTGTACATTTATTTGAGTTGTCGGTAACTTCAACGGTCGAAAAGTCGACTTTTAAACGTGAACCGACACGACAATTAGGGACTGTTTTAGAGCAGTCCCTAAAATTATAAAAATACTAATATATAACATTAGTTAATATATGAGAAAAGGACAAGATAACAAAACTTGGTCCTAAACGGTTCGTAAAGTGAAAACCGACACGAAAACGTTAAAAGTTGCTATTTTAAAAAAATATTAACAAAAATGAAAGTAATATGTCTTTGTAAAGTATCTTATTAAAATTGACTAATATATATATGTAACAAGTATTTTTCAAGATATAAAACTTATATTACACAAGTGTAACATCCTACTTTTGGTTATAATAATAAAATAAATTTCGTTTATTTTATAGTGTGTCGTTATCGGTTTAAATAAATAAACTAATAGAAGGTGGGCTTGGACTTTAAAAGATAGAATAAAAGTTGGAATGGGCCTTAGGTCCATGGGCTTAAGGGAGTATAAATACCCTTAAACCCTAAACCTTTCCATTTCTATCAATCTCTACACCATAGCCTACAACTTGGAAAACACACACAAACCCGAACCAATATCCGAAGGCGAAAACCCGAGCTTGTTGGTGCTGGAACGCCGTGACGGACCAAAACAACATCAAGGCTTAACCGTGTAGTTCAGCTCGTTTAAGGTACGTTTATAATCGAAAATCGTTTATTTAGGTTCGGATTCATTTCTATGAACCGAACGTGATGATTCTTGCTGAAAACCATTAACGATTGATAGGTTAATTACTAACCTAAAGAACCCGTAACATATATGCCCAAATCACACCACTTAAACACGAAAGTTTGGCTGATTTGATGGTTAGGGTTTGTAGGCGATGTGATTACGAGTTCACAGATACCAAACTCGTGTTATTTAGTTGAGATTTGAGGCGCTAATTGCAGATCTGGATAAGTTTGACTGCGGATGTTCTTATCAATTTTGACTTTGACCCTATAGTCAAAGATCTGGATAAGAACTGTTGGTAGTTTGTTAGGGATGATCAATTCGTTACGCGTACATAACGAATGGGACTCATTCGTGTAAATGGATAATGAATCTATCCATTCGTTATACTAAGATAACGAACTAGGAAACGAACCACAATCACGAATCAGCTAACGAACCAGATAACGAATTAGGTGATTCGTTACTCGCCAATTCGTTACGAATGAGGTAACGAATCAAGTCATTGGAATAACGAATCAGATGGTAATAAGGGACGAATCTGGATAACGAACTAAGGAAGGTTATATAACAAATTAGGCTTAATTCGTTATAGCAAATGAGTTAGAGAATTAGAAAAATAATTTAAAATCCTAATGGAAAATGTGTTAAGACAGTTAATGAAAATAAAATTTTTCCAAGCTTAACCCCAGCCAGGGGCTCTGCCCCTTGGACCCCGCTAGGGGCTGCCGCCCCTAGAACCCCGCTGCCCCCGGACCCCCGTTCGTGGTGGGTTATATAAAAATTGAAATACGATATGAGTAGTAATAGTTAATTGATACATGTAAATATTATACAGTTAGCCGTGCACAGCTCAAGAAGGGAATAACTATTAACGGTGAACGTAACCGCATTCAGGTGAGTTTCTAGCCCCATTTCCTTGTTATGTTTTCGGGGCTGTGTGCATACTTGATGTGATAGTTAATACACTTACCTTAACTGGTAAGTGTATGCCTTGTATGGTTTATATGTTATGTATGTATATCTTAAATGTGAATGAAAGCTTGTTGGTACGTGAACGATCTTCGGATATTGCACGTGTTATCAAGGGAGGTAGTTATATGATAGATGAATGTGTATGATAGATATATGTACAAATATGAATATGTATGAATGATTAAAGAAAGTATGTATGTTATGGGTATGTAAAGACAGTATGCACGAAGATGAAGAAAGAGGGATCAGACCCTAATAATATCTGAGATAGAGAAGAAAGGGATCAGACCCTAATAATATCTGAGATAGAGAAGTAAAAAGGGATCAGGCCCTAATATATCTGAGATAGACAAGAAAGGGATCAGACCCTAATAATATCTGAGATAGACAAAGGAAAGAGGGATCAGACCCTAATAATATCTGAGATAGAAAAGGAAGGGATCGGACCCTAATAATATCCGAGATGGAAAAGGACAGTAATTCATATAGTATGAAAGTAATAAAGTATGAACGTATGTATGAACTTATGTAATGAAAGAAAAATAATAAAGTAATTATTATGTGTCTTCGGATGCGTAATTGTAGGTAAGTGTATGTATGGTATAATGTGTGAGTAACTAGAACTCACTCAGCGTAGCTGACTTTTAGTATGCACGCAGGTTAACAGATTGAGACAGATGGTTTGAGATGGACACATGACAGGATTGAAGAGGCTGACATTTGAAGATCGTCATGATGTTTGAATGTTTTATTTTATGTTATATTTTAAAAGACAAACTATGGATATTTGTAACGAATGGTTGATGTTTTATACTTTCCGCGATAGTTTTAATTAACTCTGATATTTAGAACCGCGTTTATGAGTAACTCCAACACCAAATGTAGGGCACCGGTAACGGGGCCTTACAACAAGAAATGTCAAACAGATCGTTTTAAACACGAAACCGACAAAACCAACAAAATTAATATAATAAATTAATATTTTCTTAAAACTTTCCAGCAAGTGAAACTTTAAATATTTTATTATTTTATATATTTTAATTTATTATCAATTTATTTAGTTATTTAAACAGTAGTTCACGAAAACCGAACTATACGAATTCGTTAACCTCATAAGAACTTACTTGCTTATGTGCTTGTGTGGACACTAGACTAGGACTAACAAATAAATGATTTTTTATAAACTAAAACCAAGTTTTATTAGCAAAACGTGAACTAATATTGGACACGAGATTTTCGTAACGAAAAGCTTCAACCGTGAGTTTCTCTATCGACCCCTCGTTTTCGAAATTTTTTTATTGTGTTTTGGTGGGAAAAGCATATTCTTAATCGATTTTTATTGAAGTTTTTCTAAAGCATTTTGTTTTACAAACCGTGTAAAAAGTGGGATGAGTCAACAATTGGTTAAATAACTGTTAACCGAATTAACAAGGGCAGAGAAATATTGGTAGATCTATCAGGGTGACGCCCCCCCCCCCCCCCATTTCCAATCGCGTTGGGTTAAAAATGGGAATATTTTAAGTATGATAGGTATCGAGTTATCAATTTTGATAGTCATACGTCCTTGCTAGTCTACAACAGTGCAATTTTTTTAAAAGATAAAATGCTTTGTTTTTTATGCTAAGTCTGATTACTATGAAAATTTTAAAGATATGCTTACCATGTTAAAAGAACGGTAGGAAGAGGCCATCACCGTTGCTTATGGTAATGGATTATGAAAATAATGGTCGTTGAACCATGATATGGAAAGAATTTATCAGTATTCGTTTACATTTTTGTGTTACTCGATAAATTGGTATAATATTGTTTATTATGATTTTCATAATGAGTTATATTGAAATATCGATTGCCTTATTTCATTATAATATATATATATATATATATATATATATATATATATATATATATTATTTTCAATAAAGCGAACTCACCAACATTCGTGTGGACGTTTATTTTAATATGCTTTTCAGGTAAGTGATGGCTTCGTTGGGACAAGGAAAAGAGAATGTGGGTTGTGTGTTTGAATAATGTAGGAAACTGAGATTTTAATAAACCGTGTGGTAGTACGTGTATAACTCTGATAATGTAATGGATATTTTATTAAATAAAATAAAACTTATATTATTAAATATTCTTGTTCTATTATTATTGGCTATCAGCATCTGTCACGACCCGAATGACTTAAGTTAAAGTCTTCCGCTGTCTTAATTATGATTTTCGGTGTGTGACAAAATGTATATTCGACAACGATAATTCAACTTTCTTACACAATTCACTCTGCATCTTAAACATCCAGTTCATGATTTGAAATGGAAATTAATTATTACTTGCTCTAGTTTGAACCTAAATACATGAAATTATATTTTTTATAACCTGAATTAACATGTGTTTGAGTAGAATTTTTCAGTATTGAACCTTAAACTTATAATAGTTTCTAATCGAATCTCTTTAGAAAGAAGAATTTTTGTCTCATGGTAGCCTGCTTTTGTCCCTTTGCGAAACATTCATTATTGGGTTAGCCATACACTTCACATGTTTCTAGTGATTCACATCACATCATTAAATGATACAAGTTTTGGATAAGATTCTACAACGCACTAGAACGCCTTTGTTGATAATCCTTTATTCTGACAACATCTTGGGTTCCTCGAACAATGTGACATCTCACCTAACCTGATGAATTAATTTCAAGATATAAGGCTTTCCTATTATATCAAGTTTTTCAAAATAAAAAGCAATGATCCATTTATAGTCCCAAAAATCTAATCACGGTTTCCTATCGTTGTCAGAAAAATAGAGTCGTTAAGTCGGTTTTAGTCTCTTATTTTGTAGTAGTTAAACCTTAAGACCCCATTTATGGCTAACAACATCACACTAGGCCTCGTGCTGCAAACCATATGGATGTTCAGTGCTCTTCCTTATATCTGCATCACTTCAACCTAGAGCCACCAAAATAAATGATAAATAGATGTTTACAGTATCATTATAATTGCAATTGTTGTCCATGAAAAGCAGATGTTTACATTATGCCTCAACCAACAAATTTTGAAATGAGCTCAAAGGCATTCTCAATAATGTCTTTGATTCTGATTTGTCATCTCCTGTTAACAACCAAAGGTCCACACATGTATATTCGACAACGGTAATTCAATTTTCTTACAGAAGTTCTCTGCATCTTAAACATCCAGTTCTCGATTTGAAACCGAAATTATTATTACTTGCTCTAGTTTGAACCTAAATACATGAAATTATTATAATCTGAATTAACATGTGTGTTTGAATAAAACTTTTGATGTGGGCCCAAGTATAGAAGACCGGACCATTATGTTTCTAGAGGCTCAAGATCGCGCTTCAAAAGGAGCTACACGAAAATGGGCTTAACTTGGGCTACGGACCTCCTTTTCAGACGTTCTACCAGTCATAACGACCGTTGGAACGTGGGCCACGTTGTGGTAACATGACATAGGCGGGTTATCCCATTTATTTTTCCGAAATCGGGCCTCTAGATACACTTTTGGGCCACTTTTGTGTTTTTCGTCTACTTTTTGTGTTTTTTTGGCTGTTGTTGGGCCTTTGGTTGTTTGTTTCGGCCCAAACCTATTTTGGCTTCTCTATTAGTATGATATGAATGTAACCTAACTGATCATTGATCAGTATTAATAAAAAACTTTTGGCTTTTCAAGTTCTTGACTTTTGGGTCAAATTTGGGGGTTTGGGGAAGGATCTTCATGGGTATTCCAAGAATCAACGTGATTAGCCTTCGGATTCTCATCGTACGTTGCATCAGTTGGTATCAAAGCCGAATTCCTGGCTCAAAAATGCCTCCAAGGAGAAACAGGCAACCAATCGATGAGGTTTATGAACGAGAGTTGGAACAACAGTTTATGGCACGGGTGGGGCAATGATTGGATCAAGTGGTCGATCAACTGACTGATCGATGGCTGACTTGATGAATCGTAGAAGGAAGGCACCTGAAAACAGGGATGGGCGTCCCTTTGATAATCCTTTTTATGGTGATGATGATTCGTTTTCCGATGAGGTTCATGAGAAGGAACCAAGGCGTGAACATGGGGATGGCAATCGGCAATGGGATGTTGGGATGCGAATCGATATTCCAGAATTTGATGGGACTAGTTTGGATCCAGAAGGGTTCATTGATTGGTTGGCCACGATAAAGTAGGTGTTTGAATTCAAGGAGGTGCCTGAAAATAAGCGGGTACCTTTGATCACTACCAGGCTACGTGGGAGGGCATCAGCGTGGTGGCAACAATTGAAGGTGACACGAAACAAGCTTGGGAAGTCAAGGATTATGGCATGGCCCAAGATGAAAAAATGTTTGCGGTCTAGCTTTTTGCCTCACAACTTTCAACGGTTGATGTATCAACGTTTGCAGAATCTGAAGCAGGGATCCCGATCAGTTGATGATTATACAACCGAGTTTTACCAATTGGTGGCTCGTAACGATATTCAAGAAATAGATGAACAACTTGTTGCTCGGTATATTGGGGGTTTAAGGGTTCATATCTTGGACTCGGTAAGTCTTTTTGATCCGTTAGCAATCCCCGAGGCACACCAACGGGCATTGGCTTTTGAAAAACAAAACCATCGGGTGGGCAGTTCAGATTCACCAGCCCTTACTGGAGGAGGTTCGGGGTCGGGTGGTGGAGGACCTCGTGTCGTGCCTACTCAGTAGAAACTGGGGTGGTTTAACAATGCCAGTTCATCTTCTAAGGGGGCTAGTAGTAGCGGGGTGAAGTGTTTCAAGTGTAGTGAGACGGGCCATCGGCAAGTTGGCTGTAAACAAGCTGGTAAGAGGCATTTGTTTGTTGAATCTGAGTATGAAGAGTATGAAAAGGCCCCAGAGTATGATGAAGAACCTGAGTATGAGGAGGTCGTTCTGACCTGTGATATGGGGGTGAACTTGGTGGTTAGGCGTTCTTGCTATACACCAAAGGCTGACGGGGACGGATGGCTTAAGCGTAACATCTTCCACTCCACATGTACCATTCTGGGGATGGTTTGCACGTTTTTTATCGATTCTGGAAGTTGTGACAATCTGATTTCTGAAGAGGCAGTCCAAAAGTTGGCCTTGAAGACGGAGAGCCACCCCAAGCTTTACAAGCTTCAATGGCTTAATAAAGGGGGAGAGGTAACGGTCTGTAAGAAGGCCCTTGTTTCCTTTTCTATCGGGGCCACATATAAAGATGATGTTGTGTGTGATGTGGTTCCTATGGATGCGTGTCACTTGTTTTTGGGTAGACCTAGGGAGTATGATCGAAGTATAGAACATGACGGGCGGTCCAATTCTTATAGCTTCATATTTGTTGGGGTGAAGATAACGCTTGTTCCTAGCAAGCCCAAGAAGCTAGCCACAAAGCACTCAGGTAACCTGTTGACCATTAGTCAGTTTGAAGAGGAGTTAGAAGATGCAGAAACGGTTTTCGTGTTGATAGGAGAGAAGTGTCTGAGGAGACTAAAATTCATGAAGCTATGGCTCCATTATTTGATGAATTTGTTGATGTCTTTCCTGATGAATTACCGAATGGTTTACCCCCGTTGCGTGACATCCAACACCATATTGATTTGGAGCTAGGTGCCCAACTGCCTAATAAGCCACACTACAGAATGAGTCCTAATGAGCATGAGGAGTTGCGCAGGCAGGTTGAAGACTTGATTTCTAAGGGGTATGTTCGGGAAAGCATGAGTCCATGTGTTGTCCCTGCTCTGTTGACCCCCAAGAAGGATGGAACATGGCGTATGTGTGTTGATAGTCATGCCATCAACAAGATTACTGTCAGGTACAGATTTCCAATTCCTCGACTTGATGATTTGCTTGACCAAATATGTGGTTCCACTATTTTCACGAAACTGGATTTAAAGAGTGGGTACCATCAGATTCGCCTTAGACCAGGTGATGGTGGAAAACCGCCTTCAAGACTCGTGAAGGGTTGTATGAGTGGTTGGTGATGCCTTTTGGTTTATCTAATGCCCCCAACACTTTTATGCGAGTCATGAACTAGTTGTGTAGGCCCTTTATCGGTAAACTTGTGGTGGTGTATTTTGATGATGTTCTCATTTATAGTGCTAATATTGGTGAGCATGTTAGCCATATACGACATGTTTTGACCTTACTCCGCAAAGACAGTTTTTATGCAGCCAGAAGAAGCGTGTCTTCATGGCCCAGAAGTTCTCTTTTTGGGATATGTTGTTTCGGGGGAAGGAATACAGGTAGACGAGTCTAAAGTTGCAGCCATTAAGCAGTGGCCAACCCGAAAATCAATAACTAAAGTACGAAGTTTCCATGGTCTTGCTTCATTTTATAGGCGATTCATACGAAATTTTAGTTCCATCATGGCACCAGTGACAGACTGTATGAAAGGGAAGAACTTTATGTGAAGTGAAGATGTTGAGTCAGCTTTTCAGTTAATTAAAGAAAAACTTACAAAGGCGCTGATTCTAGTATTAACAGACATTTCTAAAGCTTTTGAGCTACATACAGATGCCTCGCATGGTGGAATTGGGGCAGTTCTAAGTCAAGGGAGGCGGCCCGTTGTCTATTTCGGTGAAAAGTTGACAGGTGCTAAGCTTCGTTATAGCACTTATGATATTGAGTTTCATGTAGTGGTCCAGGCTCTGAAACATTGGACCCACTATTTGTTCCATAAGGAGTTTTTTTCTTTTTACGGATCATGATTCCTTGAGGCATATTCGTAGTCAGGACAAGGTGTCTCATAAGCACGCAAGATGGATGGCTTTCTTGGAAAAATTTACTTTTGTGTTGAAACGCAAGTCTGGGGTTTCGAATCGGGTGGCAGATGCTTTGAGTAGGAGGAGTAATTTGCTTGTCTGTATGAGGGTTGGTGTGTCGGGTCTAGACACCTTCAAGGAACAACTAATGGTGGACCCTTATTTTTCTGTTGTTTTGTAGGATGTGCAATATGGGAAGAGGTTAGATTTTCTAGTGCATGACGGTTTCCTTTTCAATGGAAATCAATTGTGTATTCCAGATTCAAGTCTTCGCCTTCAAATCATTCAATAGTTACATGGTGAAGGGCATGTTGGAAAGGACCGTACTTTACAGTTGGTGCAAGTTTCATACTTTTGGCCCACTATGCGCAAGGAAGTAGACCGGTTTGTGAAACGTTGTAGGGTCTGTCAAGTGTCAAAGGGAACCGCTACTAATGTTGGGCTCTATATGCCTTTACCCGTTCCTTCACAGCCTTGGGTTGATATTAGCATAGATTTCGTGTTAGGATTACCACGTACTCAGCGTGGTCATGATTCAATATTTGTTGTTGTTGATAGGTTTTCTAAAATGGCTCACTTTGTTCCTTTCAAGAAGACGACAGGTGCAGTTAATGTAGCTCAATTGTTCTTTCGAGATATTTACCGATTGCATGGGTTACCAACTTCTATTGTGTGTGACCGGGACACTCGTTTTTTAAGTCATTTTTGGCATAGTTTGTGAAAGATGATGAATACTCAGCTCAATTTCAGTAGTGCCTACCACCCTCAGACAGATGGGCAGACTGAAGTGGTTAATCGTTCACTTGGAAATTTAATACGGTGCCTTGTGGGTGAACATGTTAAGGCCTGGGATCAAAAACTATGTCAAGCTGAGTTTGCTCATAATCATGTTGTCAATCGAAGTACCGGGTTTAGTCCTTTTCAAGTGGTTTATTATGCTCAGCCACGGGCACCCCTTGACCTGATGTCACTTCCCGTTCATGTTTCTATTCCCAAGAAGGTGAAAGATTTTGTTGAAGGGCTACATGAGATTCATAAAGATATGCATGACAACCTGGTTCGAGCCAATTCAAAGTACAAGCAGGCTGCTGATCAGAAGCGACGACGTGTTGAATTTGAAGAAGGTGATTTTGTCTGGGCTGTTTTGACAAAAGACGTTTTTCTGTTGAGGAATACAATAAGTTATCAGCTAAGAATATTGGACCCGTGGAAATTGTGGATAAGATAAACTAAAATGCTTATCGTCTAAAGCTGCCGAGTCACACTCGTTGTTCTGATGTGTTTAATGTGAAACATTTACTACCTTATTACGGGTACACTTCTGATGATGAATGTTCTACTGATTCGAAGTCGAATTTTTTCTATCCAGGGGGAATGATGTGGGCCCAAGTATAGAAGACCGGGCCATTATGTTTCTGGAGGCCCAAGATCGCGCTTCAAAAGGAGCTACACTAAAATGGGCTTAACTTGGGCTATGGGACTCCGTTTCAGGCGTTCTACCGCTCATAACAATTATTGGAACGTGGGCCATGTTGTGGTAACATGTCGTATCCCGTTTATTTTTCCGAAATCAGGCCTCTAGATACACTTTTGGGCCACTTTTGAACCTTAGACTTACAATAGTCCCCTTACAAAAATTTCATTATTGGGTTAGCCATACACTTCATATGTTTCTAGTGATTCACATCGCATCATTAAATGATAAAAGTCTGGGATAAGAAATTACAACGCACTAGAACACCCTTGTTGATGATCCTTTACTCCGACAACATCTTGGGTTCCTCGAACAATGTGACATCTGACCCAACTTGATGAATTTATTTCAAGATATAAGGGTTTCTTATTTTAACAAATTGTTCGAAATAAAAACAATGATCCATTTCAGTCTTGAAAAGCTAATCATGGTTTCCTCTCTCCATCGAAACAATAGAGTCGTTAAGTCGGTTTTTGTCTTTTATTTTGTTGTAGTTAAACCTTAAGACCCTCTTTATGGCTGACAACGTCAAACCAGGTGTCACACCCCAACCTACGGCGGAAATGCCGGGGCTTGAGCTGATTGTCCACAGCTCTCAAGGTACTATTATACAATATTGATAAATGACCATATCTATTTAATTTATTTAAATAAAACAATTACAGTTAAGTACATCAAGTATAAAGAAATTACAACAATGATCAATTAAGTTTGTATTCTAAAAGGGTATCTCTACGTGATCTTCATCTTGCTAAACAACCAAACTGATAACCTGCAAATGCGTATAAAATATATTTTTGTCAACAACACATGTTGAGTGAGTAAAACACCAGTTTAAGACACAATAGTAATAATATATAATAAATTAAAGATACTAACTATTCATGTGAGAATAAACAGTTAAACGATAGCATATAAATAATCAACCAAACCATAAAGAAAGGGCTAAATCGTTGCCATGCGAATGAGCATTGGTTACCAAGAATGAGATGTCGGTGAAACCATTGTCAATGCGTCGGACGCCGGCCACTACGACGGTCGTATGATCATACTAGACTGAGAATATGTTGGACCTCTCCGAAATGTATTCAAATAAAGAAAGTAAGCATATGGCAAGTTAGGCATAAACTGATATACACACAAGGATTAAACAGTTGCGGTTTTGAATACTAGATAATATATAAATATTGTAAGTACGCATATGTCCGCAAAAGGATTTAAAAATAAGTAAAAAGGAGAGTGATTACTCACCTGATCCGCATGAACGAAATAAAAGTGATGATATGAGAAAGATAAATCCTTCGAAATATACCGTCAAGGATTCTTAGTTAAATAATTGTAATAAGATTAATCATAAAGATATAACATGATTTAATAAAATAAGATTTTGATGGAATTGAATTATGTTTGGGATTAGAATGTTATTGATTGAACAATTAATTTCTACGGTTATTATTATTATTATTATTATTGCAAACCAATATTATTGTTATCCTTTGTTTGGAGGAATTATTACAAAATACCATTGATTTTATACTTGATAAAATAACTAATTAAACAATTAAAATAATAAATTATATTAGTATTGTTTTGGACAAAAATCTACTAAGGATAATGTATCCAAATATGTTATGTGAGGATTCGTGCTATGATGACAATAATGAATATATGAACGAAATAGAGATGAACACCGTGATTTGTTGCGAGGAAAAACCCCTTGATCTTGATTAGATCAAAGGAAAAAAAACCCGGGTTACAATGGTGGAGATTATGATCAGTGATACAATATTTTCTAAGTGTGTGTGTGTATTGCTAATTTCGTAGAGAGCAGAGTGTGTTTCCTAGCTGATCATAGCCTCAATATATACATAAAAGATAATAACTCAATGACTTTATGAATAATAAAGGTATTAATTAAGTTTCCTAAATATCCGCCATTGTCTTCAATATAAACGTAACAGCCACTTTGACCACGTGCTCCATTACTCAGGCTGCGAAATAGGGGTAGACCAGGTCTCTTAGCCGTTACATCTGTCAAATATAATGTTATACACAAGAAACAACCCTTAGTAAATAATAAGTACTGAGGATCCTTGATCCTGACGGGATCCGACTAAGGATAACTGATCCAAGAACATATGTTAGGATAACTTATCCACAGTGTCAAATTTCTGTGCACAAAAAATATATAAACATGGTTTAAGATAAAATAAATATAAGTAAATAAATAAATTAAAATTATAATGTGTAAATAAAAATATACATTGAATCGTCAACAAAGCTTTAAAGATAAAGTTTTATTTAACGTGTTTAATATGTCTATTAGATTATCGTTTAAAAATTAATACAATATATATATATACATACACATATATATGTGACGAGTTTGACGTTCAATGACAAGAAAACATGAGTTAAAAGTTTCGGATTATAATGAAGTAACGATGATATATTATTATAAAATATATATATACTTATAATATATATATATATACGTAAACGAAAGTTTTAAACGATATTTGACAAGAAACATAACTTCAGGATGTCGGTTTTAATAAAATAATGTTTATCTAATAATTGATATAATTTATCATTTGTTAAAATTAATTATAATAACTAACAACAATTTAAAAAAAAGAAGCTAAAACTGCCTTGGCCGGGACCCAAACCCGCGCCATTCGCTGACCTAAGAGAATCACGCACAACGGCCAAACCCGTTGGACTGGTTAATCATTTGGTGATAATATGAAAACGATATATTAAATGTACACAGTCGACTTCCCCCAAATCAATCATGAACCCTAGAATTCTAAATTGATTAAATATGTTTGTATTTGCTTAATCAATCATGGGGCTATTGTAGTATGCTTAACGACAAGCTTAATGATGTATTTAATTACCTCATATGATGTTATGCTGATGATGAACGATGAAATATCAACAGCGGCCAAAATCGAGTAAGAATAGTGAGTTGCAGGGGATTTTGGTGCAATTATGATTAAGGATTAGCTTCGTGAGACCAAGAAGCATATGTAAACCAGTTTAATTAACCTTGATTATGTTTATGTCGTATTATACAAAATAGTTAAGCCCGCTAGTTATTTTAATCAATTATATCAATACACGATCCTTTTTCCTAAATTGAAATGACCGTGCAGATCGTTCAAACTTAAAGAATGATTTGGTGAATCAAATTTTGTTTATTATACGAAGATTATGGTCCAAGGAAACAAAACGGTTAACGGGTTACGGGTTCCAGACTTGAAATATGGGTTTGGGTTAGTAATATGATATTATAATATTTAATAAATGTTGTAGATAGGACCCTGGAGTTATTTTGTGGATACAAACAAAGAGTTTAAGTTATAGTTTTGGTGAACAGTGTATATACATTAAAGTTAAAAGAATATAAATAATATATATATATATATGTAAAATAATATTTTATTGATTAATTTACGAAAACGAAAAGGAAAAGGAAAACGGGTCGAATATTAGCTATAAATAGATTTAACGAAAACCCGAGTTGTTACACCATGCCTCCAAATGCAAACCATATGTGTAAGGTCCCGGTCCCGATAACTTACACCATGCCTCATAAACAAAGTTTTAAATATCAGAGTGATTTAATACTTTTCGCAGAAATAATAAAAGTCAACAATTTCTTACAGACCATAGAATACTTGTTTCAAAACATCACAAATTATCTCAACATAAAACATAAAATAGAGCATCATGTTTCCTTTCCTTAGATGCCAGCCATTCGGTCCATACCATGTTTCATCCTCAAGCTAGCTCATATAACCTATTTACCTGCGTGCATACTAAAAGTCAGCTGCGTTGAGTGAGTTATGGTTATCAGGCAACATACATTACGATCACATACTACATACTTAACTTGCTTTACTTTCCTTTGTACATACATAAGCATATACCTTCATTCTTACTTTCATACTTTCGTTCTTTCATACATTCATATTTTATCTTACTTTACATACCTACTTATACGTTTTAAAGAGTCTTTCACCCTATAACCTCACATATATTATTTGGGTTTGTCACCCTTCTTTCACATATATTATTAAGGTCTGTCACTCTCCTTTCATTGATATTATTAAGGTATGTCGCCCTTATTTCATAGATATTATTAGGGTCTGTCACCTACTTTCACATATATTATTATGTCGGCCACCATCTTACCATACAACCATGCATACATTTCTTTGTATTTATATTTATATACTTTCATACATACCCTTAACCTTTTATATATCATTCATACAATATTCATATATCATACACTTACCACTTAATGTGAGTGTATTAACTAATCACATCGAGTATGCACACAGCCCCGAAAACATAAGAAAATAGAGCTAGAAACTCACTTGTGTCCTGTTCTTCTCTGAGTTAACTGGAATACCCCCTCCTTAGTTGTGGATGGCTAACTGTGTAATAATTATAAGTATCAATTAATTATCTCTAAATATATCATACTTCTAGGTTAGTGAAACCCTAGCTAACGGGGGTCCGGGGCAGCCCCTAGCAGGGTCCAAGGGGAAGAGCCCCTGGCTAGGGTCGAGCTGCCATGTCAGAAAACTTTTATTTTCATTAATAAGCATTTACTTAAAACCTCATCAGAAAACTAAAGTTTAAACTAAACAAATCAAATTTTCATACCATTCGAATCGATTTTCAAACCATTCGAATCGATTCAAATCGAGTTTTTAAACCATTCAAATCGAGTTTTCAAACCATTCGAATCGAGTTTTCAAACCAATCCAATCGAGTTTTCAAACCATTCGAATCGAGTTTTCAACCATTCGAATCGAGTTATCAAACCAATCGAATCGAGTTTTCAAACCAATTGAATTGAGTTTTCAAACCAATCGAATCGAGTTCCATCTCGATTCAATTCGTTTCCAATTCGATTCGATTCATTTTCTGGTTCGATTTGATTCGTTCTTCCAATTCAATTTGAATCATTTCCAGTTCGATTCGTTTTCCAAACAAGTCGAGTTTCTTCCAAAACTCGATTTAAACATTGTTTTTCGTGTATTTCCACTCTAATCACATCCTTACATACCGTTATGCCCGTTTTTACTGATAAAAGGAGTTCCAAGCCATTAACTTTATTTTTCTCATTCTAACATGGTCCAAACGTCACTCGTTTGTCCCATTTCATTCCAAACACCTTCTTTACGTTCAAGTTTACATGTTTCTTACATAATAAGGCCCGATTTGCCTTTTTATCAAATCTTAGGGCAAACCGACCTCAAAAACATAAGATTTAACCTAAAACGTACCTTTTTGGTTCACTTCTAGCTTCGGGTTTGATTTAACACGTGAATCTATACTTGTTTCTTGCTTGTATGACGATGATCTAGTACGAACCCTTTCTTGGTTAGGATTCGGATCAGAGCCGAAATGGAAGAGGAGTGTTTGTGTGTGTTTTTTAGTGTGTTATGGAGGCTGGATGTAGAAATGACGATTTTAGGGTTTTAGGAAGGTTTAAGAGTGTTTATATATCCTTAAGCCCATGGACCTAAGGCCCATCACGATCCCTTATTCCATCTTTTATTGTCCAAGCCCACACTCTGTTTTTATCTAACTTAACTAAATAATAACACACCATTAAGTAAACAAAATTCTTTATTTATTATTATCAAAAGTAGGATGTTACAATATGGATGTTCACTGCTCTTCCTTCTCTCTGCATTAATTCAACCTAAAGCCACCAACATAGTTGATAAACAGATGTTTACATTATGCCTCAACTAGCAAATTTTGAAACGAGCTCGAAGTCATTCTCAACGACGTCTTAGATTCCAATTTGTGTTCTCCTGTTAACAACCACTGGTCCGCACAGGTATATTCGACAACGGTAATTCAATTTTCTTACACAATTCACTCTGCATCTTAAACATCTAGTTCACGATTTGAAACTGAAATTGATAATTACTTGCTCTGGTTTGAACATAAGTACATGAAATTAGGTTTTTTTAATAATCTGAATGAACATGCGTTTGAGTAATATTTTTCAATATTGAACCTTAGACATATAATAGTCCCGAATAGAATCTCTTTAGAAAGAAGATCTTTTGCCTCATGGTAGCCTACTCCAGTCCCCTTACGAAACTTTCGCTATTGGGGTAGCCATACACTACACATGTTTCTAGTGATTCACATGGCATCGTTAAATGATACAAGTCTTGGATAAGAATCTACAACGCACTAGAACACCCTTGTTGATGATCCTTTACTCCGACAACATCTTGGATTCCTCAAACAATGTGACATCTCGCCCAACTTGATGAATTAATTTCAAGATATAAGGCTTTCCCATTATAGAAAGTTGTTCGAAAAAAATGATCCATTTATAGTCCCGAAAAGCTAGTCATATTTTCCTCTCTCCATCGGAACAATAGAACCATTAAGTCGGTCTTAGTCTCTTTTTGTGTAGTAGTTAAACCTTAAGACCCCCTCATGTGTTTTGCATTTTGTGTGCCACGTATGTTTCCACACCTCATGTTCCCTTCTTTTGAGCATGAAGCAAAAATAGAAAACATATGAAAGGACAATATGGTGATACAACAAATGGCAGCGAAGAGGAATTTGCATTTTACAATCAAATTCAGTTCATTTGCCGAATAATCCATTTCACACTGCCATAGAAAAGCCCCTCATCGCAATTCCAAATCCATGACAGTGGCAGAAGCATTGGTTTTTCAAGGGGGGTCACGATTTTTAGATGGTCCAATTCCATAGAGTTGGATATAAAAAATTTCAGGTCGGTTCGAGTCCGGTAAGATTCATCACATAATAAAAACATGATACAATAATAAAAAAGACATCGTCATTACAACCATGAATGATATCATGTAATCAAAACATGTAGGATGAACAAGTATAATCAAAGCATGAAAATTCGATAAAATAGAACAAAATTTTGGTTGTTTGCATGGTCTAACGCTAACTCTCTATGAGAAATTATAACTCTACTCAAACACCCGATCGATCTCCACTCAAACAGTTAAGGTTAACTAATTTTAAAATCAAACACATGGTTTTAGAATATCAATAGAATTGGATGCTTCATGGAAGATACGATTTCCATTCAAACAAATTTAAGGTAATTTAAAATAATTTACTTGCTTAGTTAAGTGAACTTAAGTGACAAGCATTTTAAATGATCTTAAAAGAGATAATTTAATTATTATGTATTAAAAACTATGAGCATTTACAGTAGTTAGCTGTAATATGAAACTAGCAAATTACCAAATTGGAGTGATATCTACCACAAATTAAAAACTTAAATCGAGAGTTGTGTGTGTAAGTCCTTAGAATGGATCTTTCAATATGATATCACAAAATCTCGTGATTATGCGGAAAATAGCTCGCGATGATTCAGTATTAAGTAAAATAAACATAATGAGAACACAATGAATATGCTTCAAAATACACGTATATTAATGTCTGGTGCTTAAGCACAATAGGTTACACAACACCACCGATATATGTTTCTTACGTCTCACACCGCTAGCTCTATACTAGACCTAGTTACATGGTTTATATAGAGATTACATACAAACCCAATTCTAAACAAAAGCCCACCTAGATCCATGTGATCTCGGTTTACAATGTAAGCCCAAACTAAGTACAAACCACATCAATACTAGCCCAACAATCCCCCCCTTGGTTTGTATCTTCAACATTAATCGTGCTCAAGAATATTTGTGTCTGCCTCTTTGTAAGCACTAGCCCATAAACCTGTACGAATAATCAATCCAACAATTCTTGTATACTCTTAATTAGCAGCAGGCTCGTACAGTGGTTCAGCCATGATCTGAAATTTGCTACGAGTTTTGATATCTTTCTCTCCAAACTTCAATAAGTCTCGTGGATCAACAAATCGAACTGCCTTTTCTGTAGACGAATGACAACAATTGTTGTCTCACCGTCATACGTCCAGAACTTCATCTCATCCAAAGCACCGTCAAGAATTCTAGTAGAAAGCAGAATGTGACTTACCTTTTTTGGTTGCCAGCCACATTACATTGACCGTTGTTTTCCCGGTCTTTGGATCTCGTAATCCTTTGGCTTTCTTTAAGAATGATTTTGTTGTGGTCATATTGGGGAACCCTCGATCAACTTGACTCCTTAAGAAGTTCCAGAAGTCGATTGTCTTTTGTCGTTGTTGCGGTTGTGAAAAGGAGCATTGATCAAGTCACTCAGATCAACTTTCGTCCATGATCCAAAGTCTTTCATCTTCTTGTAGTACTCCATGTTGCCAGACCTCCTTTTCACCCACCACATGGCTTTATCAACATCAAATCCCCACAACACAATGCCTGACTGATCACCATACTTGTCAGAAAATCCCTTTTCGAATTCAATGATAAATTTATCAGGGTGATCGGAAGACTCCACAGTCTGGTTCAAAATCTTCATGATCATAATCTTCTTTTGTATTCTTGCACTTTTTTCGGCAGTCTTTGGATGGGCGGCAATATATTGTTCCAGTGTCTCAGAAGCGTCTATATTTGAAGAAGGACGCGTACTGGAACCACCACCTTGACTATCAATGGTTGTCTTATCAATAATGTCTTCACCGCTTTTATATTCATCTCCAAATTTCTGAATATGCTTTTGTTAGAGGTCTAAGTACATAGTGGTGAGGCCACCCACATTGGCTTGAAGTTCATTGATGTTTAAATCTTTATCAGAGTTGCTTGCTTCAAGCTCTTGATTTCGTACATCCTTCACAACCGGGTCTAGTTCAAGTTCAAAGACTCGTCATTGTAAGGACTATTCATCAACAGGTTCAGCATCAAGAGTGATTCCCTTGACCTTGTCTTGCAAAAACTTGTCTGACATCACCAGAATGTGGGAAATCTTGTCAACGGTGCTTGAACTTGATTGACCAATCGGGTCAGACGATCCCGATGGCTCGTCTGTGGACTTAATATTTGCTTCAAATTCGAACTCATGAGAAATATCATTAAAAAACTGGTCTTGAGTTCGATGTTCAACAATTAATGGACTTGTATCAACTTGAGCTTCAGTATTTTCAAGCTCAGCTTCCTTTTGTTGGCTTGTTGGAGTAGTTTCTATAACCGGTACACCCGGTCTCGGATCTTTCTTTCTCCTTTTTCTTGGAATGAGATCGGTGGCTGGTTCTTCTTGAAGATCTTAATCTTGTGTCGCAGTGACTTATTGAGGAGGCTTCATTGCAGTCGACTGAAGCAGATATTTAAACATCTCAAAGTCTTTCAACTGATTAGGAGTAGGTATAGCTTGTTCTTCCTGGAGCTCAATCTCCATGTGTTGTGATGGAAAACTATCTGGCTCATCATCGTCAGAAATAGCCTCATAAGCTGCAGTGAACCTCTGAGTAGGTGTCGCATGCTCATCAGCAATTGGGGAACTGGCACCTGCAGGGACAACCTCAGTTTCACCAAATCTTCCAAATTAGACTAGTTTGTGAAGTCCTTTGTATACAACTCAGTCCCCCTTACATGACTGCTTCATCAACCCAAATGTGTTGGGACCCATAGCTTTCAAATCGAGCGTTTCCACGGATTTGACGAGGTCTGGATAGTGAGAGTCAAATATCATTTGTAGAAATCTTGGGTACATCAGGAACATCTCTTTCTTCTTTCCCTTGAGGTTGCTCATCATCTCATCTAACACAAACTTGGAATAGTTATAGTTCCAGTCCATGATAAAAGCAACCACATCCGACGTCAGAATGTGGCTAATCTCATTTGAACCCCCTATTTCGTCCTGAGACACACGTGAAGAATGTGTGAATCAAAAACCTCCATTAGGTATAGAATAGCTTCTTGATGGCTAGAGGTTAGGATCCTTCATATCCCATTCTCAAAGCTACTTCATCAACAACATCAGTGGGGTATTTTGCTGGGTAGTCGGGTTGATCACCAAACAATATAACCTCACTGATAATAGCCTCTGAGATGACAACAGGTTTTTTTGGATCTTTGAGCCAATTGTCACAGCACCCCCAGCACCCCTCTGGTTATTGGAAGCATTATTCCAAAACTTTTTCACAATCTTTTTGCAAATGACAGGGGTTTCTCGTATAGCATGAGAAATCATGCATGTGTTGAGACCCACTATCATGGACTTAAATTGTTTGTGTACGAGAGGTGGATCATATAAACATCCAGCAATGTTGTGAGTATCCACAAATTTCAATGGTGCTTGATCAGCCATGAATGCAATGAACGAGTCAAGTTAATAGTGTATTCACTTAACTAGATAATTACTCAGTATTAGGAAGATAAGTGACAACTTGGTTAAAGAACAGGGAACAAAAATGCAAATTTAGATATTATTAGTCCTTATTTGTAAATTAATGTCAATTTTAATTGATAAAGTAGGTGGTTTTCGGTCCATAAACTGAGTTTTCTGTCAATAAACGGAGTTTTCGGTCCAAGTAATAAGTTCTATGTCCAACATTGATCATGAGTGGTCCCGGACAACCGAGAACATGAATTCTCGGTTAATCGGAGTTGGTTCTCGGTCAAAGTTTGACCGAGAACCCTTGCTATTTCTGAAAATCTTTTAAGGGTTCTCTGTTTGACCAATGGTATTCGGTCAAACCTCCCCGAGACCCTAAACCAAGATCTCTGAAGATCTTGGCTTTGGACCCATTAAGAAACCCTTTGGGTTCCGTCTCGAAATAAGAGTCATCTTCCCTAAACCATTGAAAACACCATTATCGGTGAAACCTGCAACTCAAAGAAAGCTCAAAACACATCAAACATGCAACACACAAACATTTATTTTAAACAAGTTTCACAGCTCAATTATCCAATGAATCCCAACTGTTTGTTTCGTCCAGATAACATTCAACAGTGAGAAGTGACCCGAGAACCTTTTTTCTCAAGATTTCAATTACCTATAATTTATCGACAATTTGATGATCACGTAAGTTTTTGATGAAAACAAAAATGAATGACTTAGAGGATTAAGGTTTTTGGATAGAGAGAATTAGATAATCTGAGATCTAGGATAATAACATCAATAATGTAGGTGAATGGCCTTTAAACTTCAAAAGATTTCTGGGTCGAGAAACCTTTTGGGCTGAAAACATGTGTAGTTTTTGGGCCAAACCATCAAAATCAAGTTTTCTTCATCAAAACTTTTATGGGTCACCAAGGCATGGGCCGAAAACAGTTTTTCAAACCCAAACATGGCTTGATCCATGGTTTTAAAAATGATCTCTTATAGCATTTGTTTCTACAAGAGTACTCATAAGGTAAGAATAAAATTAATAACAAATAATGATAAAAACAAAAATAAGAGTAGAAATAATGACGCAAAGCAAATTTAATCACCCTCTTCTTGTAGTTTACCAAATTTTGGGATCAGATTTCAGTTTTGATAAACACGCAACCTCTTAAGAAAAGATCCGAACATGGAATCATATTGATTGAGATGCTTTCACAATGATTTATGTTCAGCATTATTACGACATAGAGAGGCAGGTTGATAGTAGGTATAGTGAATTTAGCATGATTTTCATTACATCAGTGATACGAGTTATGTTCTATTAGGCATAAAGATTAGATGGACATCACTTATGGACCTGTGATGCCTTCTATCCCTTTTCAAAGCGTATTTGATTTTCCCCAGATCACCCCAATTTGACTCCAACCCCATAGTGCTTAATCAAATTATTTTCTTTATATAAACAAAAATTGTGTAAGCTTTAAGGTTGAACGTTGGACTTACTAGCCATCCGGACTTACATGTCTTATTAGAATGTTTAGGACTTATTAGAATGCCCCACCCTTATAGTTCTAGTTTGACCCTTGAAGCTTTTGAAAAACGAAATTTATTAACACAATATTATATATACAATTTTTTATCTATATAATTCAAAGGCATAATATTTTTGAAGATCAAGACACTAATGGGCTCGTGTATGACTGGGTAATTACTTTTTTGCCTATCATTCGGAGAGATATCTATGGAGACATGCACAATTCTTCAAAATGACTCTCCATAATAAGTTAAGCAGATTTAGTTTATATCACTTCAACTTTTACGCATCATGGAAAGCTACCATGCAAATCAATGACTGTTCTAAAGCCTTTTAAGCCTAGTAACTTCACACATTAAGCACACAAAATCAATTTTACTATCATTTTCCAAAGGTTGGATCAATTTTCATTTGAAAATATTTTAAGCTTCTAAAAAGCTCTTAACTGAATAATCATATCACTTCCCATTATGGAGTCCAGTTCTTGAAGCAGTGCAACATTTGATGAACTATTAGTTACTTGGTCCGTCTTGGATAAACAATTAATGGTATGGTCCACTAAATAAGTCCAAATAATATATCAATTTTCCTAAGGCCCGATATAGTCACAGCCGAGAACCAACGTTGACCGAGAACTCAGAAAGTCAATCGAGAACCTTAAAACAATAGCTGAGAACTTGGAAAGTCAATAGAGAACTACAATAATTGACCGAGAATGATCAAGATCCACCAAGAACCAACTCTGATTAAATGAGAACAAGCAAATTTGGCTGAAAACTTACAGATTTCACCGAGAACGACCAAGTGATGGCCGAAAACGATGAAGATTGCCCGAGAACTCCCAAGAAACCCAAAGAGTCTTTGACCAGATAACTTTGGTAACAAACTAAATCCCGAAATCAAAGAGATTTGAATTTTAACCAAAATTAGGTCAATCTTCAAGCCAAAAATAACCCATTTCCTTCTCCGACGAGTAAATCACCGGAAAAACAAGTGCCACGGCCACCAAAACAGTTAACACAAGCATCCTTGAATCTGGGATATCACCACCGAGCCTAGAATATGTCAATAGGCTCTGATACCAATTGTAAGTCCTTAGAACGGATCTTTCAATGTGATATCGCACAATCTCGTGATTATGCGGAAACTAACACGAGATGATTCAATATTAAGTAAAACAAACACAGCGAGAACACAGTGAATATGCTTAAAAAACATGTATATTGAACGTCTTGTGCTTAAGCACAATAGGTTACACAACACAACTGATATATGTTTCTTACGTCTCACGCCGCTAGCTCTATACTAGACCTAATTACATGGTTTATATAGAGATTACATACAAGCCCAATACTAAAAAAAGACCACCGAGATTCATGTGATCTCGGTTTACAATGTAAGCCCAAACTAAGTACAAACCACATCAATACTAGCCAACAGTGTGCATCGTGAGATTTGAAAAGTTTTAGAAAACCTTAAATATATTAAATATTTTCAAAAAGGGGGTTCATTGCAGTTTTATAAAGGTGTTCACTCCAGTTTTTCTATATAATATTACACAATTATTTCAAAACTCGGGAGGTTTCGTGAACCCCCTAATTGCTAACTAAATCCGCCATTGTCCATGAGAGGTTCCCCTTCGTCTATGTAAAAGATTTTCCTTAACACACACACGAAGTTTCATAGTGAAATGGTTGGAACTTGCTAAGTCTATAAAAGGAAGCGTATTTTCAAGGACGTCATAGACAAGCTACCTAAGACAGCTAAAACTAATGAACATCACTCGATGATTCTTAGACAAAGGATAAATCGATAAGATAGGAAGCTAAGTCGGTTCAATAAAGGATGTGAATACAGGAAGTATTCCTTTTACAATGACTAATCAGGTTTCGAGGATGAAACCTCTTATAAGGTGGGTAGTCTTGTAACATCCCAAATTTCGTTTGATATTTTAAATGAATCTGGGGTTAAATGAAGTATAAAAGAAAAATGTAATTATATAAAGTATGAGGGTAATAAGTGTCATTAGATGGAAAGTTAAACATGAAACAGTAACCCTATATTATAAGAATAGCCATCATCTCATTTCATTCCATCATTGGCTCCACACCTCAAGAAAACACACTTCTTCATTCTTAACCAAATTCCCGTTTTTGAGAAAACCACCCATAAATACCCGACGATTCCAGGAGATCTAACTGTTGGATTGGTCTCAAATTTTTACATAGTGTTCATAGCATATAAATGAATATTTCCACTAGTTGGATATATGATCAAAAATCGGGAAGTCCAGTTTTTATCACGCAAACCATAACAGTGGAATATGGAATTTTCCAGCAACTATTCAGCTTCTCCGGCAACTATAGCAGCGGTTTCCAATGGAGGAGAGCTGATGGGTTTGTATATTGCGCGATAAAGTTCAATGGCCGTATGAATCACTCAATTCCGAGTTCGTTTGATATGGTTTTGGTCTATTCGAGTGATTTCGAACATAATCCTCAAAGGTGTGTTTTTGTTAAAAGGTTTGGTTTTCATGAATGGATTTTCATGATAATTAGTATGATGATAGAACGGGTCACGATTATTGATAAAGTAAGGAACTTGCTAGTAAATGGATTAGTTGGCTCGTTTCGGGTAAAACGTGTTGTGTTCGGTTCATGAAAATGACAAATAAACAAAGTCGGTTTTGCATGGAACTTGGTAGGAACCATTTATCTCAGCTGAACCAACATTGTAGAACCCGACACTGCATCCCCGAGATGCCGAATGAGCCGTCTAAATTTAGCTCAAGCTTTAATCGGGTCTTTAATCAATCAAAAACGAGCTTAAGGGTCAACTTAGCTTGGATCTGGACCACCTGAAGCTACCTGGGGAATAAACAATCAGAATTCGGCCAAATGTGGTGTTTAACGGCTGACCTGCAAATATCCGACTGATATATTCCCAGTGGATAAGTGGGGAACGTATATGTGTACACATACACGTATACGGCTTACATGTATGAAAATATACGACGATATGTATGTACATATACGACGGATATGTAGGTAATACATATACGGCGGATATGTAGGCAACACTTATACGGCGGATATGATGCTTAACTTATATGGCGGGATATGTAGGCTTAACTTATACGGAGGATATGTGTTATGCATATACGGGCGCATAAGTTCCACACTTATACGGCGTATATGTATGGAAGCATGTGGGTGTATATGTACTAGGTGTCCGTCGTATATGTACTTATGCGCTGGATAAATATACGCTGAGGACATATACGCTGGATAAGTGGATTTTCGAATAAAAGAAAAATACACGACGAATAAATACGTATATGGCGCGTATGAAATTATACGGTGTATAAGAAAAGAATAAATGATATACAAATACATAAAGGTAATTATTAAAATGAGAATGACTTAGAAAGAAAGACAGAATCTAGAATAGACACGTAAGAATACAAAAGTAGTAGTTAACTCGTACGTGTTGAATAATTAGTCGTGCTCAATTGAAGAGAGGTGTTACCATCAATTCCGAAAGAAGCAGGACATAGGTAAGTTTCCAGCCCCTCTTCTTGTTATGTTTTTCGAGGCTGTGTGCATACTTCTACGTGTTTAGTTAATACACTTACCTTAAGTGGTAAGTGTATGTTGTATGAATGTTTAACGAATGATATATGAATGATATTGATATAATGAATGAATATAGAATGAATTAGAAGTATACAAGTAAACGTATATGAATATATATATATATATATCTATTGTATGATTGTGTGGTTAACCGATGCATAAGGGAACCGGAACCCTAATAATATCCGAGGAATGAGGGAAACGGACCATAATAATATCTGAGGCATGAGGGAACCGGACCCTAATAATATCCTAGGCATGAGGGAACCGGACCCCTATAATATATGAGGCATGAGGGAACCAGACCCTAATAATATCCGAGGGATGAGGGAACCGGACCCTAATAATATCTGAGGCATGAGGGAACCGGGCCCTAATAATATTCGAGGCATGAGGGAACCAAGCCCAAATAATACTCGAGGTAGTAGGGCGAAATGCTCTTTATAACGTAGAGATAGTTATGTATGTATTAGTAAGTATTAAAACAATAAAGTCTGAAAGTATGAAAGAACGAAAGTATGAAAGAATGTAAGTATGAAAGTATAAAGTATGAATGTAAAGAATGCAAGTATGAAAATATAGAAGTATGAATATACGTATGTACGTACGTACGTACGTATGTATGTATGTATGTATGTATGTATGTATGTATGTATGAATGAATGAAAGAAGCAGGTTAAGTGTAATACGTATCTACGGATACGTTTATATATATATTGTAGTGTATGTTGCCTGATTAACTAGATATCACTTAGCGTAACAGACTTTTAGTATGCACGCATGCAAATCGGTTGAAAGAGATGGCTTGAGGGGGACACATGACATTGACTGAGCTGACTGGAATATAGTGAAGAAAAGTTATGATGTTTTATGTTAAGACAATTTGAAAGTTTAAAGACAAGATTTTAATATTTTTTAATGAATGTTAATGTTTTTATATCCCGCGAAAAGTTTTAATTCACTCTGATATTTAGAATAGAAAGGGTGGATACGAGGAAATTCTTGATTATTAGATGTGCATGATGGCTGCTCTGAGTTTGACCTTAGAGTATAACTTTTCAAAAGTTACCTTTGAGCAGATGAACCTTTATTTCAACAACAAATGGTTGATGTACCCAAGATTTATTCAACTAATTATTGACCATCAATTTCCTGGTATTGATAAGTCTGGTGAAGTAATGAAGCTTGCACATATATCTGTTCCTGGTTGTGCAATGCTCAAGACTTATTGAAATAAGGAGGAAGATCAGATTCCAAAATTCAGATCTTTGTTTGGACATTTGTTGAATCCTGATTATGTGGCTCCAATTACAGTGGAGTAATTCACTCTGATATTTAGAACTATGTTTATGAGTAAATCCAACGCTAAAGTAGGGCACCGGGACCGGGGCCTTACAAAGATAATGTGTTGCTCCAGATCCGAACCAAACCGAAACCCTAAAAGGTACGTTCTAGATGTAAAGGTTAAGCTTAAAGTATCAGCTTGCTTTAAGATTTGATGCTAAGGAAAATCAGGCCTTTTTATGCAAGAAAAATGTAAACTTGAACATAAACAAGATGTTTGGAATGAAACAGGACAAACGATTGACGTTTGGACCGTGTTAGAATGAGAAAAATGAAGTTGTTATGGGCCGGAATTCGTTATATCAGTAAAACGCGCATAATGAGATGTAAAAATATGATTCTGAATGGAATACATGAAAAACCATGTTTGAATCGAGTTCTGGAGAAACTCGATTCGTTTGGAAAAAGGAATCGAATAGAATTGGAACGAAGGAAGTTCAAATGTTCATCACCTAAGTTTGTTAAAGAAGGAAGTTCAAATGTTCAAAAGCTGTGACAAACCAAGCAATAAATCAAGTGGTAAACTCCAAGTAAAGCAAAAAAACTCACAAAACAGCTCCAGACAAGGAGTTGACCATAATGAATTCCACATAAAACATCAAACATGTTTTAATTGTGGCACTCCTGTTCATATTGCTAGAAATTGTCCACACCGTCCATATGTTCCATATTATGGATATTATTAGAGGTATATGCCTCGAAATACCCATCAAGGAGAATCAAGGTATTATAAGGCAAATCCCTCTTACGGTGACTGGAGAAGAAACAAAGTTGGTAGGTTTAGTCCTCATCAGACCAAGCCTAACACGTTTCGAAAAGGTGATAGAAACTATGCTTCGGTCTCAAGAGCCAACTCGGTTTCTGGACCGAATCAAGTTAGGAAGACAAAGTCATCTGTGTCCCCCGCTCGCATACCAGAGATTAAGTCATCCATTCATACAAACAACAGTAAATCTTCTAAGAATGGTTGCCTAAATCTCCAGTGATCAATCTATCAAATTCTATATGAGATAACCGGGAAGACATGTCAAGGCCACCAGTGCAGGTTTACCCAGTTTTACTATGGACTGGGTACCAAAAACCAACTGCTCTCACACATCATGCAGGAACAACTATGAAGGAATATCATCAGACCTTGGTATGTTGATAGTGGTTGTTCTAGGCACATGACAGGAGACATCTCCCAACTACATGACATTCAATTCTTGATGGGTATGTTTCCTTTTGCGGGAGGAGAGAAATGGAAGATTACTCAAAAGGTTACTGTAAGTAATTGTGTTCTAAAGTTTGAAAATGTTAATTTTGTTCTTGAGTTGAAACACAGTCTGTTGAGTGTCTTGCAGATCTATGATAAAGGTTTTTCAACCCACTTTACGAACAAAGAGTGTCTGATATTAAAACCCGGTATCATCATACCAAAGGATTGGATTCTTGTTAGATCACAGAGAAAAAATAATGCTTATGTGATCGATATGAATAAAAATGTTCCTGATGAAATAACCAGCTTGTTTTCAAAAGTTTCAGAACATAATTCCATGCTTTGACATCGTCGTCTTGGTCATGCCAACATTAAAAACCTAAACCGTCTTGCTAAAAATGACTTGCTGCGTGGTTTACCTGTCAAAGATTTCGTTACTGTTGAAAAATGTGTGGCTTGTGCCTTGGGTAAACACAATCGTAAATCTCACACGCCAAAACTCATCAACACCATTTCATCAGTTTTTCAATTGTTGCATAAGAATTTGTTTGGTCCCGTTCATGTTTTGAGTCTTTATCGCAGCTCTTATTGTCTTGTTATTACTGATGATTACTCACGTTACACTTGGGTGTTTTTCTTGTCAAATAAGAGTAAAACTGCATAATTCATTAAACGCTTCGTGGTGCTTATGGAGAATCAGCTCAACTTAAAGTTGAAGGGTATTAGATGTGACAATGGCACAGAATTTAAGAATTCAACACTGAACTACTTTTGTGTCGAAAAGGGGGTGCTTCGACAGTACAGCTCAGCACGAACACCGCAACAAAATGGTGTTGCTGAAAGGAAGAACAAAACTTTGATTGAGGCAGCAAGAACTATGTTGTGTGATTCAAAGCTGCCATTATTTTTCTGGGCAGAGGCTGTTAACACGACATGTTATGTTCAAAATCGAGTGATGATCAACAAATCTCAAATGAAGACTCCATATGAGATTGTCTATGGTCACAAGCCCACAGTTGCTCATTTTCGGGCGTTTGGTTGTCATTGTACTCTGCTGAATCTTGAATCGACTCCAAAGTTTGGGGCCAAAGTTGATGACTATTACTTTGTCGAATATGCTAGACGTACTGCCTACAGGGTCTACAACAAGTCAACGAAGCAGATAGCGGAATCGTATGACGTGCGTTGGCTTGAAGAAAATGAGACTAATGCTCGTGTCTGTCCTGATTGGTTATTCAATTATAATGAACTCTTTAAGGCTTTTAATGTATTTCCAGCTGTCGATACTGTTAATGCACGGTTTTTTCATCTCGAGTCTTTGTATTTATCATTTTGTATTTATTATTATTATAATGAAAGGATATTTATGAAATATAAGTTAGTTCGTTAATGTAAGGCTAATTCTTTAAGGATGTTTAATGAATTAGCCAGTTCGTTTAATGTAAAGTCCATTCGTTAAGGATGTTTAACGAATGGACTGCTAGTTCGTTATGTGTGTTCCCATTCGTCATGGAATGTTGACGAATGGGGGCATAACGAATCAAAGATTCGTTATGCTTTCATTTTTAGAGTCTGTAAGTTAACGAACTAGATACCAATTCGTTATGAGATGTGTAACGAATTGGTTCCATCGTCTATATATAGGGTGTTCATACCCTTGTTAATTGAATTTTTGAGAATTAAAAGTATCGAACCTCTGTCAAAACTCTCTCTCTCAATTCTTCACTAATCTATTACAATCACACATACTATAAACATTAATATACATATATATAAAGATAATTAAGTAACGTATCATGAACTAGATCCGTTAAGGTATTAGATCTAATTTCGGTAATCAATATCGTTTAGATCTGAGGTGTTCTCAGATACAGAATCTTCGGGTGCTGATGTCTCAAACTCTGTTGATGATGAAGAAGATTTACCTGCTGATTCTCACTTATCTCCAGTGCTGGGTATTGACCCTTCAGAATCACTGGATACCACTCAGCCATTGTCTAGAAAATCAACAAGAAGAAGTTACCGAAATTATGTCTTCACCAGTACCTGCTGTCAATGCTTCATCAGATGAGGGAAGAGTCTGATTCGTCAAATATTTGGAAGCACTCTATTCCCAGATTTAATACCCAATGAATACATTGCCAGTGCCTCATACTCACACGGTATGGCGACATCTGGATTGAAGAACCCTCTCACTGAAATCCTTGAAGATCTATCAAACTTACCTTCCACTAGTTCGGTTCCCGGGAATTCAATTTCGTCGAGAATTCAACGAGACCATCCAATTGACAATGTCATAGGTCCTCTTGAAACAGGCGTGTCCACCAGAAGCCATATCGGACACTTCAACAGTTTGTTTTCTTGTTTCATCTCTCAGATAGAGTTTAAGTCAGTGGAAATGGCTCTACAAGAGCCAAGCTGGGTGGATGCCATGCATGAGGAATTAAATCAGTTTGATAAGCTCAAAGTTTGGAGATTGGTCGAGTTGCCTGTTGGAAAGAAAGAGTTAGATACAAGATGGGTTTTCCACAACAAGCAAGATGATACGAGGGTCATTGTTCGAAATAAAGCATGACTCATTGTTCGTGATTTTCTTTAGGTTGAAGGCTTAGACTACACTGAAGTGTATGCTCCCGTGGCTCGACTCGAGGTCATTCGGATTTTTCTGGCATATGCTTCCTACATTGGATTCATGGTTTATCATATGGATGTCAAGACAGTGTTTCTGTGCGGGGAAGTCAAGGAAGAGATTTATATGGATCAACCACCTGGGTTTGTAGACTCAACGAATCCAACTCATGTTTACAAGTTAGATAAAGCACTCTATGGTCTTCATCAAGCACCTCGGGCATGGTATGCAACTTTGACAGCTCATCTTCTAGGCCATGATTACAAGAGAGGAACCATTGATCAGACTCTGTTTATTAAAATTGTTAGGAAGGATTTGATTCTGGTTCAGATATATGTGGATGACATCATCTTCAGGTCTACTAGTGTTGCACTATGTTGGTACATGTGTGTCAGTAGTTCATAGTCTACCATTTGTAATCGAGTCTGTAATGTAATTATGTTTATGATTATGTTTATGTTTTTGTATGTGCGAAGTTGTCAACAAGTTCGCTCAGGCGAACTTGTTGAACAAGCGAAGTTATGGACAACTTCGCCTGAGGCGAGGTTGTCGTGCTTATTTAAACTGTTCAGCCGTAACAGTTTAGGGTTGATCAGTTGAGCGTTTTGAGAGCTAGTTCATTTCGTGTATCAGTGAGTTACGTGTTTTAGAGTCTGTAATAGTGACCTCGAGTCACGGGTTCGGTTATCAATATAACGTGTTCGTTCATTGCTCGTGTGTTTGATTTATACATATTCTGCACTCGTATCTACCTACGCAGGGATTCCGCACCTGCGCAGATAGCGACATCCCGTGTACGATCCGTCCAGGAGCCTTCAATTGGTATCAGAACCATCGGCTCGATTGTGAGGTTCGGGATTTCACGCGGGTGTAGAAAACGTCTCGTTTGACCTATTCGCGGGACGTGTTTTTATTGGGATTGTGTTATACTCGTGTTTGACAGTCATTTTCAAGCCATTACATCGATCGGAAACTGCTAGATTGACGAAATCAGATCTGAACAGTTTCCTTGTTCATCGGGCGAAGTTACCGTTCTTCAGGCGAAGTTGCCGTCACTGGAAGTAGGGTTTCGGCGAAGATATAAGGATTAAGCGAAGTTAACCACAACTTCGCCTACCTCCTAAGTTCGCTTACCTCCCAAGTTCGCTTACCTCCTAAGTTCGCTCATCCTAAGCGAAGTTATTCTTAACTTCGCCCAGTCAAGCGAATTTAAGGCACAGCGAAGTTACACTTTCCAGCGAAGTTAACTTTCAAGCGAAGTTATTCTTAACTTCGCCTTCTGTACTGTTTGGAAGATTTTTTTAATTTTCGGGTTTTCGGGTTTTCGCAAAGATGTCGTCAATTAACATCTCCGATTTAGTCAAGATGGAAGTAGAAGCGGGGTCAGCCACTAAGGCCCCGAGGTTAATGAAAGGAACTGACTTCGTGGCATGGAAGGACAGATTCATCCAATACATTAAATACCAGGATGCAAAAATGTGGGTGTGCATCCAGGATGGATATATCCCCCCAACTATGCAATACGAAGGTCGTGATGTGGTTAAGAAGTACAGCAAAATGGAGGACGAAGAAAAGAAAATGTATGAGGCCGAGAGCAAGGCCCATGCAGCTATAACTATGGCACTTCCTCAAGAGGTTCTCCACACTTTCAGAAAGTACACTTCTGCGAGAGAGCTTTGGGATGCTCTTGAAAATAGATTCGAGGGGAACGTGGGTATCCGTGCATCAAAGATCAAACTTTTAAAGACCCAGTTCTCCGTTTTCAAATATTTGAAAAACGAATCACTGGATGATATTATCACCAGATACTATCATCTAATGACAGAGCTTAACAATTATTCGATTGCTTACCGAGAAGAAGAGATCGTTGAAAAGCTTCTCGATGCTCTCCCACCGAAGTGGGAAATGTACACCGTTCTTATGAGGGAAGACAGAGACTTTCCTAATTATGATTTGGAAACGGCAGTAAACAAGCTCAGAACTTATGAGCTTAATATGGTTCGAAAAGAAACACCAACAGATCAGATACAAGACCCTGGTATGTATGGTGCAAAGGTTAACTCAGGCTCAAGTTCGAGGCCTGAATCTGCTGCTTTTTACTCAAAAGGGGAGTCAGGTCCTGACTCTTCTCATGAAGGAAACGTTTCTGTGAACTTGAACGGTGATGTCTGTTTCGTTGCTGGAGGATCAAGTACTTCAAAGCCTCAAGCATCCACAAGTGGTTTCTCTGCAAATGCCTCAAGCAATAATTATTCCAAGATGCCTATGAGTGTAAAATCTGCTGAAGAGCAGTTTGCAGTCTATGCATCATTTATTGCTTCCTACGAAAACTACATCCAGGGGAAGATTGTGGACCCTGCAGTTCTGGATGAGGATTACGACCAGATCGATGCTGATGATCTGGAGGAGATGGATTTGCAATGGCAAATGGCAATGATTGTGAGGCGAGTTAAACGGTTTATGAAGAAAACTGGGAGAAAGTTTGTTGGTGGTAGGCCTGGATTCGACAAATCTAAGGTAAGGTGCTATAATTGTCAACAATACGGGCACTTTGCCAAAGAATGTAGAAATGAGAGGGTTGAACGAGGACAAGGTCGGCCTACACAACACTCTGGAGTTAACAGAGAGATTAATGCCATGTTGACCAGAGAAGCAGGTGAGTACAACTGGAACCTGCATTCAAATGAATCTGGTGAGCAAGCGAACATGGCTGAGGCTGAAGTTGAAGAATGTGAGAAGGTTGATGGAAATGAGAAAGCTACTGAAGAAGAAACCGCTTTCATGGCAGATGACAAGGATAATTGCTCCGAGGTAAGTAATAAGAATATTTGTACTAATTGTGAGAATTTGTCTGAGCAACTAACAACAATAACTGATCAGTACGTCCGTTTAGATGCTGATTTTAAAACTATTAAAGAAGATCACCATTTTACGAAAGCAAGAGAAAACAGTTATAAAATTAAAATAAAAGCATGTGAAAAAGACATTCAAAGCTTAAAAACTAAACTTGCTGAGAAAATTGAAATAATTGATCTTAGTTATGAAGTTTTAGAAGAAAAAACTAAATTGATTGCTGATCGGGATAAACAGATTGCTGACCACCAGGTGAAGGTGGTGGAACTGAACCGCAAACTTGAGCAGTTCAGGAATTCCTCGGCCATCCTTGATCACCTCGTGAGTGATCAAGGTACCTCTGCAAAGAGGGGAGGAATCGGTTATCACGAGGTTCCACCACCCTTTAACCACAACTATACTTATAATCCGAGTGTTCAGAAATCTGTTGATTTCGAGGTTACTCAGACAACTCCCATCAAGGTTACAAATATAGAACCAAGTGTTAGCTGTGGCGAAACGAGTTCGCCTGTTTCAAATGTGAAAGTTTCTGTCTCGAGTCCAGTCTCATCGGAATCGGATAAGTTGTCTGAATCTGGTCAGACAAAAGAGAAGGTAGGGTTACCCACCGGTGGAGATAAAAATAAAATTTCTAAAAAGAGTTCTCCACTCAATCCGTACGTCCCACCTTATGTGAGACGAACGGCTGGTAACACTACCTCTACATCCAAACCAACATTTGACAAGAAAAAGGAGAGTCGGTGTTGCTTTAGATGTAACAAATTAGGACATCTAGTTGCAGATTGCCCTCTGAAGCCGAGATTCAGAGGTGTGAGGCCAAATAAAACTGAGAATAAGCGTCATTTTGTTACTTCTAAAAATGAAAACTTTTCAAAGTGCCAAAATGTAACTAATTCAAGTTTTTATAAAAACAAACCTCAGTTTTTCAACCAAACCACAAGATATAACACTTTCAATTCATATAGGTTTGGGAGGCATTACACTCAATCTGCAAGGAGATTTCCTAACAGGACTTACAGAAATTATCCTGATGCTAACTTGAGAAAGCCAGGGTACGGGACGTATCGATCCAAGACCAATTGGTCTTGGGTCCCAAGATTCTAACTCTTTGTTTTATTGTGCAGGAACAGTTGAACAGGGCTGCCAACAGTCTTTGGATTGTAGATAGCGGCTGTTCCCGGCACATGACGGGCAACAAACACTTGTTGCAAGACTTAAAACCTGTTCAGGGTGCAAGAGTTAGTTTTGCTGGTGAGAGCGGAGGAAGGATTACTGGTAGAGGAACAGTGTCAAATGGAAGGATGACACTTGAGAATGTGAATTTTGTGGAGGAATTAAAGCACAATCTGCTGAGTGTGTCGCAGATTTGTGATAAAGATTACACTGTCCATTTCACGAAGAACGAAGCGATCGTATTAAAGCCCGGTTTTCAGATACCAGACGAATGGATAGTTATGAAAGCTCCACGTGAAACGAATACATATGTGATGGACATGAGGTCTACTGAAATTGCCACCGGAGAATCTTGTTTAATGACAAAAGCAAGCGAATCAGAATCAGAATTGTGGCACAGGAGAATGGGACATATTCATCTTCGGAAGATGAACTTCATTGTCAAGAATGGGCTTGTGATGGGCGTTCCCTAAAAAAGTTTTAACTTTGAAGACAAATGTATAGCATGCAAGAAGGGAAAGCAACACAAGAAATCCCATCTCACCAAGAAGATTAACTCTATTGCCGGTACTCTAGAACTACTTCATATGGATCTCTTCGGTCCCGCGAATGTAAAAAGTCTAGGAGGTACCTCTTACTGCTTGGTGATCACTGATGACTACTCGCGATATTCGTGGGTATATTTTCTGAAAACGAAAGATGAGACGGCTCAAATGGTGAAGAATCTAATTACAAAAGTTGAGAACGTCATGAGTAAATCAGTTAAATACATCAGAAGTGACAATGGGACAGAGTTCAAGAACTTTGAAATGGAAATCTTCTGTCTTCAGAAAGGAATTGAACATCAATACAGCGCTCCGTATACTCCGCAACAGAATGGAGTGGCTGAAAGGAAGAACCGAACGTTAATTGAAGGAGCCAGAACTATGCTGGCAGACTCGAAGCTTCCTGTGATGTTCTGGGCTGAAGCAGTTGCTACAGCCTGCTATGTTCTGAATAGGGTGTTAACCGTTAAGAGACTTGGAAAAACTTGTTACGAGCTTATGCATGGAAGGAAGCCCAACTTGTGTGGTCTTGAACCATTTGGGTCTCCTTGTTCGATTTTGAAGACTAATTCGAAATTTGGTGAAGTAGCCGATGAAGGAATCTTAGTCGGTTATGTAGTTGGGACTCCCAACAGACGGGTCTTCAATACTTCGACTTGCAAGGTGGAGGTGGTTTGTAACACCGACATTACTAGTTACCAATCGCCAAAACCAAGCAATGGACCTGCTGAGCTTTTCGACTATGTTAAGCTTTTTAAGTCGTTTAACGTACCTGATTTGGAAATTTCTGAAGAAGACGAAAGAGCTGTGACGAAGATGATACTTGATGAGGAAGAGAATCTATTGCAACGACAGCTGATTGAGAAATCTCAACCTTCCACATCAAACACTATCGGTACCCCTGCGGCCTCAACTGAAGATGAATTTATTAATCCTTTTCACTCTCAGCCAGAAACAACCATTGATGAGATCTCTTCAAATTTGGAAGATAATTTGCATGTCGGTTCTGTTCCGACCACGAGAATACACAAAGATCACCCTTTGGAAAATGTTCTAGGTGATGTGTCCACCGGTGTACAAACCAGAAAAAGCTTGAATGAGCACACCTGTGTTTATACAAGCATTAAGGAAACGGGTATACTGAACAAATGTTTGTACTCCTGCTTTATAAGCCAGATTGAACCAAAGAATTATCAAATGGCTTTAAAGGACAGCTCGTGGGTCGAAGCCATGCAAGAAGAGTTGGCTCAGTTCGAGAAAATGGAAGTTTGGACGTTGGTTGAAAAACCAAAGAATGTGCATGCTATAGGCACAAAATGGGTGTTCAAGTGCAAGAGAGATGATAAGGGGATTATCATAAGAAATAAGGCGAGGCTGGTTGTCAAAGGTTTTAATCAGCAAGAGGGCATTGATTACAATGAGGTGTTCGCTCCTGTAGCCCGGTTGGAGGCGATTAGATTGTTTCTGGCATTTGCTTCTTTTAAAAAGATGAAGGTATTTCAGTTGGATGTGAAGAGCGCGTTCCTAAATGGGAAAGTTGATGAGGTTGTGTATGTTGAGCAACCTCCGGGTTTTCCTGACCCAGACTTTCCTGATCACGTATACAAGTTGAGCAAGGCGCTGTATGGTTTACATCAGGCACCTCGTGCCTGGTATTCAACGTTATCGGACTACTTGCTTGAAAATGGTTTTGAAAGAGGATTGATCGACAGTACTTTGTTTGTGAAGAGAGAAGGAAGTGACTTCCTGCTAGTTCAAGTCTACGTGGATGACATCATATTTGCTGCATCAAGAATATCCATGTGTCAGGATTTTGAGGCTGTCATGAAAAAGAGGTTCGAGATGAGTGCTATGGGTGAACTAACTTTCTTTCTAGGATTGCAGGTTGATCAGAAGAAGGACGGGATGTTCATTCATCAGACGAAGTAAGTTCATGATGTGCTCAAGAGATTCAAGATGGAGGACAGTTCTCCATATGACACTCCAATCTGCGTCAATCACAAATTGGGCGCTGAATCAGATGGTGACGCAGATGTGGACCCAACTCTGTATCGGGCAATAATAGGTTCATTAATGTATATAACTGCTTCTAGGCCTGATATAATGTTTGCTGTTTGTCTTTGTGCACGTTTTCAGGCAAATCCGAAAGAATCTCATTTGAAAGGTGCAAAGAGGATACTACGGTATCTCAAGGGCAAGCCGAAGCTAGGGTTGTGGTACCCGAAGGGAGGAGACGTGGAACTGGTTGCTTATACTGATTCTGATTATGGAGGGTGCAATCAGAGTCGGAAGTCGACAACAGGAGGTTGTCAGTTTCTTGGTGGAAGATTGGTTTCCTGGCAGTGCAAGAAACAGACGTCAGTTGCAATTTCAACATGCGAAGCTGAATATATGGCAGCATCCAACTGCTGCTCACAGGTTTTGTGGATTCAGCAACAATTACGCGACTATGGTCTGAATTTCTTACTCACTCCTATTTTAATTGATAACACTGCCGCCATCTCAGTAATTAACAATCCCGTGAAGCATAGTAAAACTAAGCATATTGACATTCGTCATCACTTCATACGGGATTGTGCTGAGAAGAAACTGATTAAGATCGAAAAAGTTGATACGCTCGAAAATTTCGCTGATTTATTTACAAAAGCGTTTGATAAATCCATATTTCAAAACCTAATTGAGCTGAACGGGATGATCAATCCCGAGTAACCAAATTTTTGTGTTTATTTAAAAAAAAAAAAAAAAAAAAAAAAAACGTCACTATTGCTTAAAATTAGTCGGTTACCTCCGTTTGATGGACATATCCACGGATATGTTTTGGTCCTCGTTTCTACTTAGAAAATGAGGGTCGCCATTAACCAGATGACTGAAAGTGACCGGGGCAGTTATGAGGTGTTTTCTTTCTGTCGCTGAAAATTAGTCGGTCATACATAGTTAGAAGGACACATACTTGTATGTGGTCGGTCCAGTTGATCCATTGGATCTTCAGGATTGCCGTTTACCTGAAGACTTTGACTTGATCGGGGTGACTGAAGTCAAAAGTTTTGTTAATGGGAAATGAAATTACTTTTCAAGTCTATTACTTCGTATGAAGTAAATGTGCTATGTTTAACAGAAAATTGATCTAACCTTGGAAAATGATATATATACTGATTGTGTGTGCTTAACTGGTGAAGTTATTAGGCTTAAAAGGCTTTAGGACAATCATTGTATGTCATGGTAACTTTTTATGGTGCGTAAAAGTAGATGTGATACAAACTAATTTTACTTGATTTTACGTGGAAACTCCTTAAGAGTTTTGCGTGTCTTCATATATATCTTTTCGAATGATAGGTAGAAAAGCGATTACCCAGTCATACACGAGCCCATGTGTGTTCTGATTCCCGTGAAGAAAGCATTTCAAGACACTGCAGTGATCCAGATTCGGGACTTGCAGTAAAATTCTACTTTGAAGTATATGTTCAAAAAAAAAAAAAAAAAAAAAAAAAAAAAATTGAGTTATTGTAACATATTAGTGATCATAAATTCAAGACTTCTCTATCTTAGAGCAAGATGAAGAACGGGAAACAGAAGAAGAATACATACAAGTTAATCAGACACTATGGGTCGAAGTCAATTCGGGGTGACTTGGGGAAAGCCAAATACGCTTTGAGGATAGATAGGAGGCATCAATATTTCTGAGTTGTTGCCCACTTAAATTTTAAGGATTAATTGAACATAACTCGTATCACAGAAACGATGAAAACCATCTTAAGTATATTACCTGCTTACAACCTGTCTCTATATGCCATAATACAGCTAAACACGGATCTATGTGACAGTCACATAGTTAGTATGATTCCTGTTAGGATCTTTTCTAAAACATAGCTGTCCCTACCAAGACTGAAATTTGATCCCTTATTTCGTTAAATTTTTATAAGTTTTTCTATTTTTGTAGTTGTATTATTATATAGCTGGTTACTCGGACGTGATCATATTTGTTTAACTCTTTTTGGAAGATTCTAATGTTAATTGAAATATGTTCAAACTTAAAGGGTTGATTCTGAAATTATAGGCGAAGTTGTTGAATCAGGCGAACTTGAGCTTAACTTCGCCTAGGCGAAGTTAAGCGTAACTTCGCCTGATCAACTCTGGCCCTATATAAGAAGTCAAACAGTGTAAAAAGTTCATTATTTTCTCAAAACTTTCAGCGAACTTAAGCTCCGATAATTCCGGCGAAGTTAAGTATTTTTCCGGCGAACTTTATCTCCTTTCTGATTTCGATCTTTGGTTCCGTTTCTTGTATCATTTAAGGGTATGTGTTGTCGATATCTTTCACAAAAATACTCGTTCATTATCGTTTTACCCGGTTCGAGACCTCGGGTTGTCGGACCTTCAAAATCTTGTTTTTTCAACCTGGTGTTACGTGTTCATGGACAAGCTTTTCGTCTTAATACCATTATTATGTTGTGTTCTTCTCTCCTGGATCGTCAATTAGTGCGAAAACATCGGATCTATGGCCTTATGAATCTGAACAGTCGCCGTTTCAGATTCAGGCGAAGTTAGGGTTTAGGCGAAGTTATCCACAACTTCGCCTGAAGCTTAATTTCGCCTGAGGCGAAGCTATCTTTAACTTCGCCTTGAACTCAAATTCGCCTGGGGCGATGTTGTGATAAGGCGAAGTTATCATCAACTTCGCCTATACCAATTTACTTAACAGTTTTTAGACGAACTTACAGATGAAGCGAAGTTGTTCCCAACTTCGCCTCACCTTTAAGTTCGCCTGTAAAGGTTTAATCACAACTTCGCTCGTGGTACAAAGCGAACTTGTGAGTTGCTTAACCGTTCTCTAACTTGTTTTGTTTTGTGCAGATATGGCTGCTGTTGGCGGTGCTGGTGGTTATGACGGTGATGATCAAAGACAGTTCTTTCCGGCCCATAACCAGTACATCACGTTAGATCCAGACGCAAGAGGTGTGGAAGACTACAGGGAGATAATCACGTTTCTCCAGCGCTCAAGGATCTTTCATGCCATCACAAATACCCTGCCCATTTCACTGCCTAACATAGAAGACTTTTGGCAGTCGGTATATTATGATTGCAGGCCTGAGCCCCCGGTGATGCGAGCAACCGTAAATGGTCATGATATACAGTTTTCTTCTGAAGATATACGGTTGGCTTTGCAGTTTGGAGAAGAGACAAGGGATGACCCAACGGAGTTCGTAGCTCCTTTTCGTGATGGAGCGTACCTGAGGATGGGTTATTCAGGTCCGTTGGGGGACACACAGAGGAGGAAAGGTTTTTTACTAGATCAGTGGCGCTTCCTAATGCATGTCTTGATCGTATGCATGTCTGGGAGGAAGGCAGGAACTGATGGGATGGGCGCGATGATGCAGTCTGCCATGATTGCCCTGACCTACAACCGACGATATTCATTTAGTCAGCTGATATTTTACGAGATTGATCGTCAGAGGAGGGCTGTGGCGCGCGAGCGATTTATTATGTATCCTCGGTTCTTACAGATGATCCTCAATCATGTCGCTCCGTCGCTACCGCAGAGACGCCCTATAAGATACGTCGAATGTGTGACGAAACGTATCTTCGCTCAGTGTCGGACTTCGAGCACACGTAGCAAGCCTGAGCTGCGTCCCAGGCATACTCCACTGTTTGGGTATCTTATCAACCCGGGGTATGTTCCTGCAGGAGGGGACGAGTTCAGAGACCCACAGCCACATCAGGCGGCAGCACCCCATGCTGTACCAGCTGCGCCTGTTGTATCTACGTTTGTTTCTGCTGCTGTGCCAGCTGCTGCATCTCCTGCTGTGCCTACTGATGAAGATGTCGATCTTGATGCTGCTTTTGGCGGCCATGGATTGTTTGATATGGATGTCTCAGGTTCTCAGGTCATGGAGGTTACTAGAGCAGTTACTTCGGTAGCTGACTCCGATCTTGACGAAACATTTGCTGAAGCGAGACGACTAATGGTGTCTCGGGAGAGAACGACTGGAAAGAGGCCGAGAACTGTTGACGAGGATGATGAGGAAGTTGATGAAGAAGAAGCAGTTCAACTAGTGCTCAGGCGTTCAAGAAGAGAACGGACAGGTATGGGTTCGGGAGCTGGAGAATCTTCAAGGCTGGTACGTTTTGCTCCACCTGCCTTGTCTGGTATGTCTCTTATTCCTTCTACAGCACAGGTTACTGCCGTCGAGACGTCGGCTCCAGCAGTTGTGTCTCTACCACCCCAATCGCTTACTCCACCGGTGGTAGTTGCACGATTTGTTGAGTCAACAGTTACTACTACTGCAGGGTTACCAAGTGTACCACCTGCGGTCACTTCTGCTGCTGATGTCCCGCCAACTCCAACGCCTACTTCTGACTCCGAAAGGATTGCATCGCTAGAGCGGATCGTTGCTGAACAGTCAAAGACCATTCAAAGCCTAGTGGAATCCAATCAACTGCAAGCCTCCCTCCTGGTCGAACACGGGAAAGTAATAGATGCATTCAAGGCATTCTTGGCATCTCAGGGGGAGAAGACTTGTAGGGGAGATGAGTTGCGGACAAAACGGAGAGAAGATCAGGACGATGATCCCAATGCACCGGAAGGTGCAGGTGGTGAGCTGCCAAGAACCTCTCAGGCTCTTGGGGCTTCCACAGCTGAGGGGGAGTCTACAAGTGCAGCTGGTGACGAGGTGGTAGCGGTTGATGATGATGATGTCGAAGACGTAATCGACGCATTGAAAGAGTTGGATGAGGATGATGATGATTTTATGCTGGAAGAAGATGTGCTGCCGGTTGATGAGATTGAGAAGATCGGTGAGCAAATTACTGTTGAGAATGTGATAGAGGAAGGGGAAATTGTAGATGACTCCGTGGAACACGAGATTCCGGAGGTTGAGATGCCAGAGATGGGTGATAAGACTGTTGAGGAAGATACTGAATGGGAGGAACAACCGAATTGGAAGGAAGGTTGTGCTCACTGGTTCATAAAGACGAAGAAGCCGGCGATCCCTAAAATGTTCAAAAAGAGTTACAATATTAAGGGATACGCAGAAGCAAAGAAAGTATTATCTGCTGGATATATGATGAGCAGCTGCGGCTCTTCGTGATCAAAAGATACGATGGACTTCAGTACTTCAGGAGAACGTTGAGATCTTTAAACACACTGCCTGAATGTGAGGTAAAAGATTTAGCCAGATTGGGATTGATAAACCGAAGTGAAGACAACATGGCTAGAATCATCGGGAAGATCGTGTGGAAGGAGTGTATTAAGGAGAAGAAGTTTGAGCTGATGAGACCACAAAAGGGGAAACTTGTCGAAGACAAGGATAGGGGTCTGAGAGTTGATGGAAAACCTTGGATGATTATGAAGTATAAACCGATCCGGTGTCTTAAAGAAGTACCGATGAAGATTATGCCCAAGGACGTGCTCAAAGATCTAAAATGGTGGTTCGTGGATTGTGAGACAGCGGAGGCGGTAATGGAAGATGAGGATGAACAAGAAGTGCTTAGGGTTTACGACCCGATGCATCTTGTTAATCTATCGCAGGCTGATCTGAAGGTGCTCAACGAGAAGAAGATCTTCTACATTCCTGCTTGGAAGGATCAAGCTAGGAAATATCAACGGGTGGTGTCGGTGTGTGTTAGAGAGGGAGCGCACGCGTAGAGATGCAAGATTACAAGACTCAACATTTAAAGATCAAGATATGAAGCTACTGCCAAGGGGGAGTCTGTTGGTACATGTGTGTCAGTAGTTCATAGTCTACCATTTGTAATCGAGTCTGTAATGTAATTATGTTTATGATTATGTTTATGTTTTTGTATGTGCGAAGTTGTCAACAAGTTCGCTCAGGCGAACTTGTTGAACAAGCGAAGTTATGGACAACTTCGCCTGAGGCGAAGTTGTCGTGCTTATTTAAACTGTTCAGCCGTAACAGTTTAGGGTTGATCAGTTGAGCGTTTTGAGAGCTAGTTCATTTCGTGTATCAGTGAGTTACGTGTTTTAGAGTCTGTAATAGTGACCTCGAGTCACGGGTTCGGTTATCAATATAACGTGTTCGTTCATTGCTCGTGTGTTTGATTTATACATATTCTGCACTCGTATCTACCTACGCAGGGATTCCGCACCTGCGCAGATAGCGACATCCCGTGTACGATCCATCCAGGAGCCTTCACACTATGTTCTAAATTTGAAGAGGTGATGAAGAAGAGATTTGAAATGAGTTCAATGGGGGAGATGATAACGTTTCTGGGATTACAGGTTCGTCAGAGTTCGACAGGAGTCTTGCTGCATCAAGGAAAGTATGTTGAAGACATCCTTGAAAAGTTCGAATTTCAAGACTCTAAGAGCGCGGCAACTCCTACGGCGGAAAGACCTCTTCTATCTTCTGATCAAGAAGGGAATCCCGTAGATCAGACTTACTATCGGTCAATAATCGAATCCCTAATGTATCTCACCGCCAGTCGCCCTGACATCATGTTTGGTGTTTGTCAATGCGCCCATTTCCAGGCTAATCCTAAACTCTCTTATTTAATTGTTGTTAAACGCATTTTTTAATATCTGAAAGGGCAAGCAAATCTTGGTCTTTGGTATCCAAGAACTCAGATTTTGATTAATATGCTTTTGTTGATAGCAATTACAATGGAGATGATATTGACAAGAAATCTACATTGGCTGGAACCGGTTCTTGGGTGATCGACTCATCTCATGGCAGTGCAAGAAACAACAAACGGTGTCCACATCCACTGCCGAGGCTGAATATGTTGTTGCATCAGCTTGCTGCTCACAGGTTATCTTGATACAACATCAATTGCTGGATTACGGTTTGGAATTTCTTGACACTCCAATATTTTGTGATAATGATGCTACTATTGCTATTGTTAAAAATCATATTCAGCATTCGAAAACCAAACACATTGACATTAAAATTCATTTTATTCATGACTGTTACAACCGAAAAATTGATTCATCTTGAGAAAGTTCACAATAATAATAATGTGGCGGACTTATTTACAAAACTGGCCAGAACAGCCAGATTTAATATGCTTGTGGGATTTCTTAAAATGCTTCGACGATTGAGTCTTCTTGAGGTTAAATTTGTACATAAATATTTTCATTTTCTTTTAAAAAAAAATTTTTCACATATTTATGGGGAGAAACTTAAAAAATTCAAAAAGTGTGTGTGTGTTTTATTTAAAGAAAAATTTCACTCTCGGTTAAAATTATGCCGATTGCTTAAGTTTGAAGAACATACACTTGTATAGGTTTGGTCATGTCATCTACTTGTAGACATGCATGATAGCCATTCACCTAAGACTGAAATCATCTGGGGTGATTGTGATGGGTTTTGGTTTTAATTCTTTCGCTTAAAATTATGTCGGTCACTCTAAGTTTGGGGGACATGTATCTATATATATATGTTTGGTCCTGTTATCTATCTATAGACATACGGGATAGCCATTCACCTGAGAGCTAAATGTGGCTAGGGCGACTGAGTTTGAAAAATTGTCATTTGTAATTCTATGGGAAGTGATATGATTATACAGTTAAGAGCTCTTTAGAAGTTCTAAATATTTTTAAATGAAAACTGATTCAGCCTTTGGAAAATAATAGAAAAAATTGATTTTGTGTGTCTAACGTGTGAAGTTACTAGGCTTAAAAGGCTTTAGAACAGTCATTGATTTGTATGGTAGCTTTCCATGATACGTAAAAGTTGAAGTGATATAAACTAAATCTGCTAAACTTACTATGGAGAGTCATTTTGAAGAAATGTGCATGTCTCCAGATATATCTCTCCGAATGATAGGCAGAAAAGTAATTACCTAGTAATACACGAGCCCGTTAGTTTCTTGTTCTCCAAAATGTTATTGCGTTATTTTGATAAAAAAGATAAAAAAAAAATATTTTAGTAATATATATAATATTGAGTTACTAAATCTAGTTTTCAAAAGCTTAAAGGTTCAAATTATAACCACAAGGGTGGGGCATTCAAATAAGTCCTAAACACTCTGAATTAAAGTTAAGTAAGTCTAGACGGCTTGTAAGTCCAACGTTCAACCTTAAAGCTTAAATTTTTTGGTTATCTATGAAAACTTTTTGATCAAGCACCAGGGGGTTGGAGTCAAGTTGGGGTGATATGGGGAAAACAAAATACTCTTTGAGAATAGATAGGAGGCATCACAGGTCCATGAGTGATGTCCATCTAAGATTTATGCCAAATTGAACCTAATTCGTATCACTGATGCAATGAAAATCATGCTAAGTGCATTATACCTATTATCAACCTGTCTCTTTATGTCATAATAATGCTGAACACGAATCATTGTGAAAGCATCTTAATCAATATGATTCCATGTTCGGATCTTTTCTTTAGAGGTTGCGTTTTTATCGAAACTGAAATGTGATCCCAATATTTTGTTAAATTACTAGAAGACCGAGTGATTAAGTTATTTTTTATTTCTGGTTTTTTTTTTAATTTCCTTTCTAATTCTACTTATTTTTTTTACCTCTTAATTACTCTTGTCGAAACGGATGTTATAAAGGATCGGTTTTAAAAACCATGGATCAAGTCCTTCTTGGGTATAAAATTGTTTTCAGCCCATATGGCCCATAAACAGTTGGTTTGGTTTGATGACCTGGTCCTGATTCATAATTAGTTCTCGGCCCATCAGGGTTTTCAGCCCATTTTGAAAATTTTGAAATACAAAAGATTTTTCTGTGCATTATTGGTCTCATATTTCCAAATCTATAATCTTCAAACTCTCTCTAAAGTCGAAAACCCTTGATCTTCTGTGTTATCAAGCCTCTTAACTATTATATTTCAAATTCTCTCGTGATCATCATTGCTGATAGGTAAACAAATGCTTGAGTAAATTATAACTAAACTAAATTGACAAATTGTTGTTAACCTTGTTATGAATTTTGTTTAGAATGGAGATTATGATGTCTGTGACATTGTAGGCTTAACATGTCGTGAGTGATTTAGGTTGCAGGTATAATATCAATGGTGGATCTTGTTATTTTGGAGAAGATGACCCGGACTTCGAGGAGAAACCCAAAGGGTTTTCTCGGGACATTTGACCGAAAACATGTGGTCAAACAAAGGACTCCTGAGTTCACTTGAAATTCCAAGGGTTCTCGGTTAACTTGTTGACCAAGAACTCATTTTGAGTGACTGAGAACTCCTGTTCTCGGTGGATCTGGACAGATAGCTCATTTCTTGACCGAAAACCCATCATTTAAACAGAAAACTCAATTCTAGACCAAAAACATGCTAAAATGGACACTAATTTACATTTAATGACCAATTTTATCTAGATTAACATTCTTGGTCCTTGTTCTTTTGTAAATTAAATATTTATCCCTATAATATTGAGTGATTGTTAAGTTAAGTGAATGGTTTATTAACTTGACTCGTTTGTTGCAGTCATGGCTGATCAAGCACCATTGAAGTTTGTGGATACTTACAATATTTCCGGATGCATATATGATCCGCCCATTGTACACAAAGAATTCAAGTCTATGATTGTGGGGCTCGAAATGTGCAGGATTTCTCAAGCTATACGAGAAAAACCTGTTATTTGCAAGAAGATGTGACGGAGTTCTTGAACAACGCCTCCATTAATCAAGGGAGTGCCGGGGGAGTCGTAACAATTGAATCCAAGATTCAAAAGAAGTCGGTCGTCATTTCAGAGTCCATCATTCGTGAAGTTTTACTATTCGACGATCAACTAGACTATCCAGCTGAATACCTCACAGATGTCGTTGCTGAAATCGCACTAAAGATGGGATATTAAGGATCTTATCCTCCAGCTATCAAGAAACATTTTCATCCTTACTGGAGGTTCTTGATTCACACGTTCTTCACGTGTGTCTCAGGACGAAAGAGGGGCTCAGACGAGATTAGCCACATTCAGATATCGGCTGTGGTTGCTCTGATCATGGACTGGAACTATAATTACTCTAAGTTCGTGTTCGATGAGATGATGAGCAATCTCAAGGGAAAGATGAAGGAGATGTTTTTATGTACCCGAGGTTCCTACAAATGATTTTTTACTCACACTACTCCCATCTCGTCAAATCTGTAGAGACGCTCGATTTGAAAGCCATGGGTCCCAACACCTTTGGGTTCCAATTACTTATGAGATTAATATTAAATATAATATTGTTTACGGGATTTTATCTTACCGGTATATTTTATTTTAGTATAAATGTTGTCGTTTAGAATTTATAAAGTTTATGACGATATTATGTATATATATTTTTATATTTATTTTACGAGTTTTAACGAATGTTTCGGGTTTGCTAAAGCTTGTTTTTTTGGATAAAAATGCTACTACATAACTTACATTGATTTTTAATTGATTAAAAATAATTTTAGATTTAAAATTGTAAGGCCCCGCTACCGTTGTCTCACATTTGAACGTTGGATTTACTCATCAACATAGTTCTAGTAATCAGAGTTAATAAAAACATTCGCGGAACATAAAACTTTCATAAAACATTTCACAATCTTGAATTAAACAAACATCTTTGTTTTTTAAAATAAACAAACATTAAACATAAACGGATAAACGTCTCGAGTCTTCCGATGCTAGCCTTTTATTCAACGCCACGTGTTCCCCTCAAGCGAGCTGCTTCATCCTACTCACCTACGTGCATACTAAAAGTCAGCTACGCTGAGTGAGTTCTAATTAATTACATATCATACTATACATACATACTTACATACTTCATTCATACTTTCATACTTTTATCCTTACTTACTTACCTTCATATCTAACGTTATAAAGAGCATTACGCCTTACTTTCCCCGAGTATTGTTAGAGCCCGGTTCCCTCCTTCCTCGAGTATTATTAGGGCCCGGTTCCCTCTTTCCTCGAATATTAGTAGGGTTCGGTTCCCTAGTTCTCGAATATTAGTAGGGTTCGATTCCCTCTTTCCTCGAGTATTATTAGGGCCCGGTTCCCTCTTCGTACCATACAACCATACCTTAACCTTCTTTTATTAATCTTTATCACATTCATGCATATAAACATACATACCATATCTTCATTATACATAGCATTAAAACTTGTCAACACGTGCAATATCCGAAGATCGTTTACGTATTGACAAGCAATCATTCCTAACCTTCACATAATCATGTAAGGCATACACTTATCACTTAGGATAAATGTATTAACAAACACATCGAGTATGCACAAGGCCCCGAAAACATAACACAAAAATGGGGCTAGAAACTCACCTGTATCCTGTGACGCTCGCCGTTTATCGTTATTCCTTTCTTTAACTGAGCCCGGCTAACTGTTAAATATATATTTGTTAATTAACCGTATAACTAATTAAGTTGGTATTTTAATTAACTAACACTTTCTATAAGTTGGGCTTGTTTGCCTAATTGTTGCATATGGGACAATTAGTTAGATCAGGCCCACTGTTCATCCTAACCTCTGGGCCCAACTGACCAGACCCAAGGTAAATAGAGAACTACGTGGCCGAGAACTCTTGGCAGAGAACCCGTGTTGTCCGAGAACCCTATTTTGACGGAGAACCCATGTCGTTGACCGAGAACCTGGTTTCGACTGAGAACTCGCATGGCGGCAGAGAACTCTCGTTGATCGGGTTCTCGCGTTGACCGAGAACTCAAGGTGGAGGTTCAGGTCATCGAGAACCCTTGTCTGATGCTTACAGCCCATATTTTCATTCTTTAAATCCATTCTAGGCTTAAATAACAGTTCACGATCCATAATCACAACCTTTAACCACCCATTTCCCATTTTCATTAACCGTTTTACGCCTGGTAGTAGCCCTTCATCAAGATCTAGTCCGTTTTAGGTATAAAGTTTGAACCTTTACGCATAAAAACGTCCTTTAAGCTATATCTAGGGTTTACTTGATGAACCGTTCATAACCTTAAGCTCGCTAAGTCCACTTTAGTCATCAAGTTTGCATTTTTATGAAACATCTAGACCCGATCTACTCTAGGGTTAAGTTTCATGACAAACCGTTCACAAAAACGTAACCTTTAAACGTAAAGAACATACCTTTAGACGTTTATATGGTCACGGCTAGCTTGATACGTAATCTTGGACTTGATAGCTCACTTGTATAATCGAAGATCCTATATTATGATGCTTGGTTTTGGGTTCGGATGGTGGCCGACGGCTAGGGGAGGTGTGTTTGGCTTAAGTGTGTGTTTTAAGGTGTAGGCTAGGGTGTAGAATGGATGTAAATGGAAAGGATTAGGGTTTAAGGGGTATTTATACTCCCTTAAGCCCATCTTTCCCATTTTGGTCCATAATTAGCTCCATCTAATTAGCCTACTTATCTTTCTATCATCATTATTTTATTATTTATTTGCTAACTCGAGTAAACTTTTCCGTTGAAATAAATAATATATTAAATGTTTTTATTCGAAATTTTGGGATGTTACAAAAATGATTTATAAAAATATATATGGTTTACTATAATTAATAAATACGATTTTTAAAAAAATATAAAAAGCTAGTGTAGTGACCCGGGTTTGAACCCGGGTCTCCACAACCACAACAACCATACACAACCACCAGACCAGACATTATTTGTGTGCTATTATCATAAACAATAATACTTATTCAATAACTCATGTTCATCTCCTACATCACCAAACCCTAAAATTCTAATACGTTAATTGGTTCTATGTTTGCTCAGATTAGGTTAGGGGTTTTGTTAGCCGCTTAAAAACAATAAGAATGCATATAACAATTACCTCTAAAGGTCACGAACTGACGGAGAGCGGTAATTTGGCCGGAATGAAACTTTAACGAACGATTTGATGATATTAGGTAGTTTGTTTATATAAATTTATGTTTGCAGCACGTTTAGATGAAGGTAAGGGTACTACTTATAGTTTCAATTGAACCGTTTGAAGTTTAATTCAAGTTATTAGAATTTTAATATAATCTGATGGTCTTGGTGATTAATACGAGTTTATTAGGTTGTAAACGATGGAATTAATCACGTATTATTGTTTAGAGTTAGTGCATATGTCGTTTAGGAAGATTAACGGATTGTTTAGAGGTTATACGCAACTTTTGGGCTTTCTCCAGCGCCGGTTTCCGGCCGCCGGACTTTTCGTCGGAAAAATGGGTCTAGGGACGGGGGAAAGAGGGCTGGGATTTTTTTATTATAATTTAAATACATATTATATAATTAACCCATGTACTTTAAATAACTTTTTAATTTGTTTTTAAAATTTATTTACTCTTTACACCTTGAACTTTATAAATATACATTACTAGATTAAAACTTGATATATTTTAATATTTTTAGATTGTTTATGTTTTATACCCGAATAGTTTGAAACTTGATTACTTTATAAACATTTAAGGCTCGGAGATTCATTAATTGAACAATGCGAATAGAAATGGAACGGATTCGAAAATTAAATCATTGAAATTGATATAAATTGATATATTACAAAAACAAATACATTGAAACGACAAAATGGGTCGGTTTAACAAATACGAATACGAATACGAAAAACTGACAAATATCACAAACCCCGCTGCCAGGATCGTTGCCCTCGCATTCCCGTTAGGTAGGGGTTTCACTAACATATAATTATGATGTAGTTAGAGGTAGTTAATTGATACTTATAATTATTACACAGTTAGCCATTCACAGCTAAAGGAGGGTATTACAGTTAACTCAGAGAAGAACATGACACATGTGAGTTTATAGCCCCATTTCCTTGTTATGTTTTCGGGGTTGTGTGCATTCTCAATGCGATTATTCAATACACTTACTTTAAGTGGTAAGTGTATGTTATGTGAATGTTTGATGAATGATATAGCAAAAGTAAAATGTATGTATGAAAGTGTATATTTATATATGTGATGAAATGTATGTAAGGTTGTATGGAAAGAAGGGCACCATACCCTAATAATATCCGAGGATGGAGGGCACTGGACCGTAATAATATCCGAAGATGAAGGGCACTGGACACTAATAATATCCGAGGATGGAGGGCATCAGACCCTAATAATATCCGAGGTATGTAGGGCAAAATGCTCTGTAAAACGTAGAGATAGTTATGTATGCACTATGTGTGTTAACAAAAGAAAGTACGAAAGTTGAAAGAAAGAATGAATGAATGTATGTATGGTAGAAAAATAAAGAGGGAAAGTATGTAATACATATCTCCGGATACGTATGACTAGTATGTGAATGTATTATATGTTGCCTGATTAACTATAACTCACTCAGCGTAGCTGACTTTAGTATGCACGTAGGTAAATAGGCTAAGGCAGCTAGCTTGAATGAAGACACATGACATTATACTGAAGAGGCTGGCATCTTGAGAAGAATGTTATGATGTTTTAAAATGACTTTTTAAATTGTGTTTAAAGAAAAGAGTTTGGTTGTTACGAATATTTGAATGATTATGTAATATATGGTTGAAGTTTAATGTTTCCGCGAAAGTTTTAATTCACTATGATATTTAGAACTGTGTTTGTGAGTAAACCCAACGCTAAAGTAGGGCACCGAAACCGGGGCCTTACAAACGGTGCTTCAAACAGCTTGATTTTTGTTAATTAAAAGTTTACACACTAGAATTGAAACATCCTTTATTCGTTTGGACCACCGTTTTGAGGTAAGTTTTACATAAATCGACTCGTATTTCGAACGAAAGCCCTAAAACATCAACTGAAATTTGGAAAAAACTTAACACCGTTAAGTTATTTTAAGGGGGTCCAATGAAAACAGACAATGTGAAAGATGGGACCGATGACAGCTATTTTCTAAATTGAGATTATTATCTGCCAACTGCATTAAGTTAGGATTATTAAAATCCAATTTGCAAAAAAAGAAGTTCAATGGGTTTTGAAGTCAGTGTTAAAGTACCAAAGACATGAAGCCAAACATACTCTTCCTTACAGTTTTCTTTCATTTGACCCAATTTGTATTTCTCACTACAGAAACCCACAATCACATTTTCAATTATCTTCAAATAATTTTATTTTTTTTAACTCTTATAGCATTCACATTCAATTCAACAAAAAATATGAGTAAAATTTTTATAATGTAGGGAGTGGTTTAGGTTTAGGGTGTTGTGAGTAGAGGATAGAGAAATAAAGTGATTTTTCTGTATATTTAAAAAGTTATTGTTCACGCCCCACAACTTTTTAATTAATTTTGAAAGTGACTGTGAGTGAATAAAAGATAATTGATAATTATACAGGTATAAAAAATATTATTTAATTAAAAGAGGGATAGAAAAAAAGGCAATTACATATATCCTCTATTAAGTTCAGATATTACATATATACCCAACCTTAAATCTTCATACATTAAATATTGTAACATGAATTTTGTAACATGAATGCTTCATACATTAAATATTGTAACATGAATTTTTTTTATAACAGTTTATGCGAATATTTACTCCTTATTATCACAAACATCATTTCATTCATGATTTATTATCATCGTGACAACTTTACTTATACAAAATTTCTTTAAAAATTTAACTTACAAGATTTTCATATGATATCAGTTTAATGTCTCTCTAGCTACGCTCTACCGCGATGCTTTGTTATTACATACATTTTCTTGGAAACAATAAAACGACTTTACTTGAGACTTCATTTTCGATTTTTATTCTTATACTTTCAAAGAGTATATGATACGCGATTTACATATTTCGTCATTAATTCGAGTCTCATGATTATTGCGATTTTCTTTTCAATTGATGAGATGTTTCGATGGTAATATTATGCACATGAGATTTCATTTCGTGTTTTGTCTATTTATGACCGAATTCAAGTTATTCAATAACAATTGGTGTACTACTTTCAAAACCTTATTTATGCTAAAACAATCTCATTTACATTTTAAACGATATTTTCATAACTATGTTGTTCATGTTTGAGCATTTATGTTTTTCAAGCAAGACACAAATTCTATGCATTATTCTACATCATTTCATTTAATCTATCAATGGCCTATGTGTGGCTGTCCGCAGGTTTTGGCGATATTGGAAACTGTTACCATAATGACGATTATGTAAATGGTTTCACAATAGAGGTCGTATTCGCATTTTATCACGTTTCATCGATTGGTTTGTTAATCAAAATTCTATTTATTTTTAGTTTGATACATGTATACGTCACCCCAAAGAACTCACCGCATTCTCTTGATACTTAATCATTTCATGCAATCATATCCGCAAATACTTATAACCTCAAGTTTGTTCACGTAAGAAATTTATCGTACGATATTATTGTTAATGGTATCGTTGTTTATCCCAACCTCATGTACTCACTTATTGGATTTTCTCATTTTCACTAATTGGATTCTTCCTTTCCACTTACCGGAGTCCTTATAATCGGGTTTCATTTATCGATTTTATTTAGTACCTTGATTTACGGACTTTGATGTTTATCTTGATGACTTTTAACTTCAAATCTTATTTCATATTGTTTACCCTAATTTATTTATTTATTCGGTCGTCTCTACTTATTTTAAACCAAATTATTATTTTCACCTACGTTTATATCTTAAGATTTTTAGTTGTCTTAATTATTTATCCCATTTTTCCTACTTATTTAAAACTCAATCCAAAAATGTTCAACCACTAGTATCGGTTTGTCAATATTGGTAACATTTAACAGATTTTATTTACGCTTCTAATGTTTAAGATTTCAAAATAAATATGTCTTTTAAACCACACAATGAAACGAACCATGTGGACTATACGACGATATAAATAATTATGGGTGCACACTTAATTATCGAAATCCTCGTATGGAAGCCATAGTAAGTACGCTTGTGTGTGATAACTCAGACCCGAGAATGATAGCGGAAAGACGGTAGAAATGCGAGTTATGATAAGGGCATGGTGGATATGCCGCTGGTACATCCTATATATAAGTGTCTTTATTATGTTCCTCATTTGTGGCGTTTTTTAAGTCATGCAATAATTTGACGTTATTCTTTTACTTAAAATTTTACATGCAATTATTTTACTAAAAGCGACATTCGTTAGTAATTACCTTTTTTCTTTAAGTTTATTTTAATTTTGGGATGAAATTTCCAATAAGTTGGGAATACTGTGACATTCGTCAATTTCGGGGTCCTATTTGTATTCGTTTGTGTATTCTTTTATCATGTAAACCGACCCGATTTCTATCCCGAACATTTCAAATATATAAAATATTGGATTTTATGTTAAAAAATCATTCCCACTTGTTCAATTTGAAAACCCCATTTTACGGATTCGAAAACGCCTTTAAAACGCTCAAACTACATCGAAAACAAACTTTCGGGACGCAAAACGAACCACGCAAGACGAGCTGACCAACCCAAACCCCCTAGCACGCCGCGACGCGCGGACATGGAGGCTAGGCTGGTCGCGTAGCGCGGCCTCAGACCTGCAGATTACTTTTTGTGTTCCCTTGTTTGTTCTATTGTCCAACGAATCCAAATTTTAACCATTAAACCTCTTGTTTAACCTCTTTAATCACCTCCTATAAATACCCAATCCTTTTCCACATAAATCTCTGCTCATAAACTATTTTCTCACTCAAATCCAAAAATCATTCAAGGTTGTTTTTCATGTTTATGTCAAGTTTGACTTCCAAAGTCAAACTAAGTTAGTTCTTCATTTTTATTTGTATATCTTGGTCTAAATTAATACTTGAAGCATATGGCACAACATATATATAATATACACCCCTTGTTACCTTTGGTAGTTACTTATCCGGCCCCGGTTGGTTAAGTTTCAGGCCTCGTAAGGCAAGGCTACATGGAGGACTTTCGTGGTCCTTGTTATATATTTTCCACATCTAACCATTTAACTTTATTATTGCTTACTAAATTATGCTCATTTTAGTTTGCTTGTCATATTTACAAGTTCCATGGTTAAGGGTTCTAAGAGTCTAGCCTCGGTTTAACCGTAAATAGCTCTAGACCGTAAACCGAACTTTGTTTACTAATTTTTGTTAAACAATTGTTTAAACATGCTTTATGTTAGATTTAAGTTTAAAAAATCATTATTATACAAGTTCATTGATATTGGGCATGTAGAAACCATCTATGAACTTATTGTGAGATGGAAACCCAACCAAACCAAACTTTCATTTAAAGACTTTATTGTTAACTTTTTGGTTGTAAAACTTAAGTTTCTTCATTTATAAATTATTATACAAATTCTTTGATATTTGGACATGTGGAAACCATCTATGAACTTATTGTGAGATGGAAACCGAACCAAACCGAACTAAACCAATTTTCACTCACTTAAGACACACAAGTGTGTTTTTAGCTATCAAGACTTGTATAAATCTTTAAAAATACTTTATAAAATGATTTTGATTATCTTCTTAAGTACTTCAAAATATTGGATCCAACTTGATCTCATAACAAAGTTTGGACCGACAAAACCGAACACTCGCTTAAAGGACGTTGTTAGTTCTAAAACAACAGAACTACATACTTGGTTAAGTCTTATTAAATTTTATTGAGTTATCTCATAACATCTATGAGTTTGGAAAGTTGACTTTGGGTTTAACCAATTATCAAGACCCGAACCAACAACCCGAAACACTCGTTAAAACCCGTTTTAATATCTATATTACAAATGGACATTCATTCTCGCATTTTTACCCACCTTATTACTTAACATAGGTTGAGTAAATATTAAGGGCTAGATATTTTAACCCGGTTTCGAGCAAACTTATATTTTTAAAGGACTATAGTTACAATTTATTAAATATTTACATTTTTAAACCTTAAACTTTAAATTGTTTGCATCTATTATCATTATTTTATTTAAAGACTTCCTAGACAACCATTATAATTCAAGACTTCTTTTCGTCTAGACTTTGCTCGTTAAACCTCATCCTTCCGGGTACTCGTCACTTTTACCGAATCAAGTTTGTTACTTGAATGTGAGTACTTTCATACCCCGTTTTCCCATCTTTCGTTTTGGGGGTGATATTGCATCTTATTCAAACTAAATGCTTTATACTTGAGTCGTAAACCACAAACTTTATTGTATACTTTACTTAAATAAATGCTCGATTTGGTGTTCTATGATTACATGCGTATATGCTTATGTGTTTACCGCTTTTGGTTGGTTGATTCATAAATCCGTGAAATATCTGGTATTCTCTTATATCACGGTGCCGTTAATGTATTCTTATTAACGACTTCATGAAATCCGAATCTATTTGGTATTCTCTTATAGACGTTGCCGCTAATGTATTATTATTAGCGACCTCAATTTTATGCAAATTATTGCTTTTATTTATTGTTTCGTATAAAAGTTGTGATATTTTCTTATTATATACATATGTGTTCAAACTATGAAATTTCTCACCAACCTTTGTGTTGACAAACTTTATTTTATGCAATGTTACATGTTTGACTTTTGTGGACTCGAGAACTTTACGAAAAATGTTATCAAGTGTCACACCCCGTCTAGGGCCTAGGAGCGTGACCCATAAGTTGGTATCGTAATTGTAAACAAATCAGAATTGCATTTAGTTGCGGAAGACTTATAAAACTTTAAGGATCGAAAGTGTAACTTTATATATATAATCAAAAGACGGGATTATAAAATACCCGTTTAAGTTATTACAAAATATTTATGTGTTTATGATTACAAACCACCATATTAAGTTATTACAAAATAATCCGAGCCATCGGATATTAGTAGCACTTCGACACTCTAAGTGCTAAACATGTTCACCTGCAAAATGTAAGAAAATACGTTAACAACGAATGCTGGTGAACACGCTGACGCAAAAATAACTCTTTTACTTTATTACCCCTCGAGACTACGCCTGCCTCGGCCCAACGTGGCTTAGGAATAACAAAGTCAAATAACACATTATAAACTAGAGCCTCTACGCTAGGTCACCTCAGCAAACACCGCAGTGTTCGACTTAATTAAGTACCCGTAAATATACACATAAGGTCGTACTCCCCGCAGGAGAGCATCCTACGACCAAGGGTGGTGCGATCATGCCATTACATCGCATAGTACCACCTATGTAAGGATCCAGACATACGTATACCACAGCCTGAGGGCTAGGTTTATACCCATAGTTATAACAGTTTTAGGAACACATAGTTCCTTGTAAACACTTTCACATAACAAGTTTGACTCAATTGAAAACAAGTTTAAAAGTTTTGGGGGCGTATTCACCTTATCTCTTTAGGATCGGCTTCACTCACCGTACAAGGGTTTTTCCCTTTCTTTATCTCGAACCTATAGTTACGAGTATAAATATTTTTAGTCAGATACACGATCCGGCTTAAGACCTTTAGTCTTATATCTCAATCCTCGATTGAACCTTTAATTCAATTCTTATTTACTTGAAAACCTCTTGTTTAAAAGTAAATTATAAACCTTTAGTTTATATTCAAAACCCGACGTTTCTTCTTCTCCAAGAAATGTAATCTTTTTCTTTTATTATTTAAGAATACTCTTTATTCTTTAAATAATATTTTCATAACAAAGAATATATACATATATACTTACACATATATATATGTTATTACATATTCAACATTCAATCTTTCATTCATTTCTTTGTTATGTTTTCTTTTCTTTTATCGAGGCATCGAGTATAACCTCGACTTAAGGCTTAAGCCTTGAATATAATATTCAATTATATTAAATTCATTATTACGCCTAACCTCGTTGGCGTTTAGAAATACTAGGGACTTGAGCAGCACTCCGACGCTGCTTTACTTCTCGATCGTCAAACGAATACACCAAACTTCAATACTCATTGACACGCGTATCGAGACTCATTGCCATTTCAACAACACCTTCTTGGTATGTGAGTTGAGGATGGCACAACTTCTAAAGGAAACGTCCATTACACAAACGTGATATTCGAGGCACGCTTATCGAGGAAATCGTTTATATGATTATTGGATTTCTAGTGAGAGAGTAGAGAGAGGTGAGAACTGTGTTTGGATGAGTGAAAATGAGCAGCCCTTGGCCGCTATTTATAGACCAATTCTGTTTTCCTATCGCGTACCGTGCCCAGCTCTTCAGCAAGCCCGTCGCGTACCGCGACGTAGGCTTGCTGAGTCAATATGTAGGCTTGCCACGTGGCGACACGTGGCAGGCACCGCGCCAAGTGGCGACACGTGGCAGCAGTGTTGCCACGTGGTGACACGTGGCAGCACATAGTGCCACCGTGTGCCACGTGGCACACGTGTCACAACCTGTCAGACATCCCATCGCGTACCGCGATTGGTGTCTCTTTTGACCCGGCGCGTACCGCTATGGGTAAAGAAAATAGAATTTTCAATTTAAACCCTCAAGTTTGGATTTTGGCAAATTTTAGTCCCTAGACTTTGGAAAGTTGATACTTTGAACTCGAAATTTTCACGGTGTTACATCCTCCCCACCTTGAAACAAATCTCGTCCTCGAGATTGCTTTATTCAAACAAGTGTGGGTATTTACTTTTCATTTCCGATTCGAGTTCCCAAGTATATTCGGGCCCTCTACGCGAGTCCCATTTAACTTTCAAAATTTTCAAAGTTTTTCTTTTTAACTTCTTTGTTTTCGAATCTTCAATTTATATTGGACGTTATACGAATTTTAAGTTTTCGTTTATTTCTACGTGTTTTAATGGCATAGCCAAAGATTCGTCGGTCAAACACTTACGTAGATTCGAAACATGGAATACATCGTGTATTTCTTGCATTTCCTCGGGCAATCGCAAACGGTATGCAACATTGCCGATTCGTTCGAGTACCTCAAAAGGTCCAACGAATCGAGGACTCAATTTTCCTTTCTTACCAAAGCGAACGACGCCTTTCCAAGGCGAGACTTTCAATAATACTTTGTCACCGACATTGAATTCTAATGGCTTACAACGGACATCAGCGTAACTCTTTTGACGATCACGCGCCGTCTTAAGTCGTTCTCGAATTTGGAGAATCTTGTCGGTTGTTTCTTGGACTATCTCGGGTCCAGACAATTGATTATCTCCGGTTTCAGACCAACACACCGGCGTTTCACACTTTCTTCCATACAATGACTCGAATGGTGCGGCTTGAATACTTGCGTGATAACTATTGTTATACGAAAATTCCATTAGGGGTAAGTGGTCATCCTAACTTCCACCTAAGTCGATCACACAAGCGCGGAGCATATCTTCCAACGTTTGAATAGTCCTTTCACTTTGCCCATCAGTTTGAGGATGATAGGCAGTGCTAAGGTTCAATTTCGAACCAAGAGCTTGTTGGAAACTTTTCCAGAAGTGAGATGTAAAACGATTGTCTCGATCAGAAATGATAGACAGCGGTACTCCATGCAAAGCAACGATGTTGTTTACATAAATACGCGCTAGTCTATCCATTGAGTACGACTCATTGATGGGTATAAAGTGTGCGAACTTCGTCAATCGATCCACAATAACCCAAATATCATTGTGTTGTCGAGTTGTCTTAGGGAGTTTAGTAATAAAATCCATAGTGATTAACTCCCACTTCCAAACAGGAAGTTCGGGTTGTTGAAGCAATCCCGAAGGCTTTTGATGTTCAGCCTTGACTTTCAAACATGTCAAACATTTCGCAATATGTGAAGCAACATCCCTTTTCATTACATTCCACCAATAATTCTCCTTGAGATTATGGTACATTTTGTCGTTTCCGGGATGCATCATGTATTTCGACTTATGAGCTTCGCTCAAGATTTTCTCACGCAAACCTCCAACGATTGGTACCCAGATCCTATTACCGAGTATAAGGATACCATCGTTACCTTTGACTAATGAGTCAATGGTGCCGTTGCGTTTTTCATCGGCGATTTGGTTTTCATTGATCGCTTGAGCTTGAGCAGATTTGATTTGTTCGAAAAGATCAATTTGAAGTTCTAAGCGCAACGCTCGGACTCTTTTAGGCTTTTCATGCTCCTTACGACTTAAGGCATCTGCCACAACGTTGGCTTTGCCTTCATGGTAAACAATTTCACAATCATAGTCGTTGAGCGTTTCCATCCATCGCCGTTGGCGCATGTTCTAGATCATAAGTCGTATAGTTCTTTTCGTGTACTTTGAGTTGTCGAGAGGCGCAAGTGATTACTTTCTTGCGTTGCATTAGTACACATCCCAAACCCGAGTGAGATGCGTCACTAAAGACTACAAAATCCTCAGTACCTTCCGGCAAAGCCAAGATAGGTGCTTGGGTGAGCTTTTGCTTCGTCCCCCATTCATACTTGATGTTCTTGCGAGTTAAAGAAGTTAAGGGAACGGCGATACGAGAAAAATTTTCAATGAACCTACGGCAATAGCCAGTCAAACCTAAGAAACTTCGGATCTCAGTTGGTGACTTCGGGACCTCCCACTTAGAGATAGCTTCAATCTTAGCGTGGTCTACTTGAATACCGTTAACGTTGATGATATGACCAAGAAATTGCACCTCGTGCAACCAGAACTCGCATTTCGAGAACTTAGCGTACAACTTCTCGGTTCTAAGAATTTCAAGTAATGTTCGAAGATGAATTTCATGATCGGCCTTTGACTTAGAGTAAATAAGTATGTCGTCGATGAATACGATAACAAATTTATCCAAGTAAGGCTTACAAATACGGTTCATCATGTCCATGAATGCGGCCGGAGCATTAGTAAGTCCAAACGGCATAATTGTGAACTCATAATGTCCATACCTTGTTCGGAAAGCAGTCTTTGGAATGTCTTCGGTCTGAACTTTGAGTTGGTGATAGCCGGAACGAAGATCGATTTTTGAAAAATATCTAGCACCTTGAAGTTGGTCAAAAAGATCATCAATTCGAGGAAGTGGATATCGGTTTTTGATTATGACTTTGTTCAACGCACGATAATCGATACACATTCTCATGGAACCATCCTTCTTCTTGACGAATAAAATTGGCGCTCCCCAAGGCGACGAACTCGGTCGAATGAAACCTTTTTCCAAAAGCTCGTCGACTTGTTTCTTCAACTCCTTCATTTCGGCCGGCACTAAACGATACGGATCTTTGGCGATTGGAGCAGTACCAGGAATAAGATTAATCCTAAATTCTACTTCACGATTGGGAGGGATTCCGGGAAGTTCATCAGGAAAGACGTCAGAAAAGTCAGAAACAATAGGAACGTCTTTGATTTCTTTTGGCTTTGATTCTTCAGTGACATAGGCCATGAATGCGAGGCATCCTTGATTTAAACATTTGTTAACCCTAATCATAGAAATTATGCTAACTTGGCCAGCGTCTTTGTCCCCTTCAATTCGAATCGTCCGTTTATAGGGGGCTTGAAGTTCAACAGTTTTGCTATTGCAGATAATACGAGCATGGTTATCGGATAACCAATCCATACCAAGTACAATATCAAAACCAGCCAGACTCATGGGTAACAAACAAATACGCAGAATATAACCAGCTAATAGTATTTTCCCGTTTTCAAAGGCTTCGGAAATTTTAACGATTTCGCCACTAGCAGTCTCGACGCTTAGAGTTTTATCTAATTTTATTAAAGGTTCGTTTAATAGACTACAAAAATTATAATCTATGAAACTTAGATTTGCACCCGAATCAAACAAAACTCTAGCATAGGTGTCGTTGACTAGAAACGTACCGGTGATGGTTTCCGGCACATCAGTGGCCCTTTTTGTGTCGAGTACAAAGACTCGAGCGTTTCCTTTCTTGTTTTGGCCACTTCCACCCGCACCACCAATAGCAGGCTTGTTCTTTGGGCACTCGAAGCTCAAATGGCCCATTTCCTTGCAATTAAAGCAAGTCATTTTCTTCTTCCAGCAATTTCCAACATCATGTCCCGTACGATTACAGGACTCACAGACTTTAGGAGATGGGGCGAAGTTGCATCGGCCCTTGTGGTATCTCCTACAAGTCTTGCATGGCGTAGAGTTGTTTCGGTTTACGCCTTTGCCTTTAAAGCTAGAACCACTTCCAGTCCTTCCTTGAACATTTGTTGTCGTCACCTTCTTGTCCTCTTCTTTGTTGCGGACCATGCCGCCCATCAAATAACCGGCCAACTCCATAGCAGAGTCAGCGGTTTGAGGTAGGTGAGACCTCACCATGTCGCGGATTTCCCGAGGCAATCCCTATATGTATTGAGTGACTTTGCTGGACTCAGGGTTAACCAGCTGGGGGACAAGATGACTGTGACAATCGTCAATTTCAGGTTAACCCCGTTAACTCAACTCCGTCAATTCAAACTTTAAGATCGTTGAATCTATAACGCACACTTCATTACATTTAAACTAGGGTTTAAATGACGCTTAACACTTACTACATGTGTAGTCTTTCGGGATTTGCACCGAAACGCAAACGAGTTGACGCGAACGATTGATAAATAAACGACAAACGTCAAAACACTAATTATATGATAATTATGTGTTAGGTATATGTGTGTTACTTGATTGTTATGTGGAATGTTAAACAAGAAACAAGAACCAACTAGTTTAGGCTAGAGATGTAACACTTGAAGGATTAGGGACTAGAGTGTAACTTGTATTATTATAAATATAACCGTAACACTAAACCCTAAATTATTTTCTAAACACAAGACCTGATCGGCCTCCCTCCTTGCTCCCTCACGGCTGCCGTCCACAACACTCTCACATATACACCTCAAATCAAGTGATTAATCCAAGAACTAGGTGCTAGGAAGGTATACTTGATCATCCCTTACCTCCTTGTTGTTTAATTTTGATGTTTAATGGGTTAAGTATAAACCCTAGGCAGCCGATTTTGGTTCATGTATATGGTTAATATGATTGTTGTTATTTGGATAATGAATTGATAACTAGATTGATGTTGTTGCATGATTCATTGTTGTCTTTGATTTGAGTTAAAACACAAACCCTAATCTTGTATGTATGGTGTAATTGAGTTGCATGGATAGTAGTATTAGTGTCTAGCATGTTATATGATTTATTTGTGATCCATGGCTAGTGAAATTGTTAAGTTTTGATGTGAACAGAATCTGGACAGAATGTATGTACGATGTTCAAGTGACTGTAACGAAGTGTAAACGTGAAAATTGGTTGAGATTGTGGGTACTGCAGTAAACTAGGTTGAGTCTAGTTTTCATGAAGTATAAGTTTGTAATTTTTGGACAAGTATAAGTGTGCTTTTATGATTTTACAAAAACGTGGTGCAAAGCTGAGCTGCTAGACCTGCTGTTAGGTTATGTTGTAAATGTTATATCTCATGAACTACGAGACCAATTGGGTTGGTTCCACTTCTGGAAGTTGACTCATTGAGTTAGGAACCAAACCCAAGTGGTCTTGAATTTATTGGATTTTTCGTTTAACGGGAATTGCAAATAACATTTTGTTGCGCATGAATCTGACTGATATGAGTTTGCTGTAATGTTTTGGTCATTATAAGAAAAATATGTGGAATAAAAATAAGATAAAATATGTTCTGGAAACCTAAGATATGTATGCTTCTGTGGTGATTTTTGGTGAATTAATTGAGACGTTATGATCGGTGAACTAGTGCAATCTTTCAAGTAAAAATTCTGTCATAATGAAACTAGCTGCTGAGTTGTGTAAAAATGCATGAAATATGATAGTTTTTATATAATTGTTGTGTTTTGACCAAAATACCCTTGCGGGGAATAGTTGTAAATTGATTGCCATGAATTGACCAAATTGCCCTTAAGGGGAATAATGGTTAGTTAATCTTTGTTTGTTGACCAAAATGCCCTTACGGGGATAATTGCTAGTAAAGTATGTTATTAGTACGTGACACGAAAGTAATTGCTCACTCATGTATCGTATCACAATTGTACTTGTTTAAGTCACACACAATTCACAAACGAAACACGAAATCTGTTACGTGCATAGGTATTATGTGCCGAGTCTAGAGACTCGTTAAACGTACCGATACTTAGAAAATCTCTTTGTTATTTAGAACGCTAGAGAGTTTCTACGACGCACATCACTTGGTGATCTAGATCGGGATATTCTTCGCAAACAGTGAGTTTCACTTACCCCGCTCTTTGAACTGTTTTCAAACGTTTTTCACTTGGGGGAGATAACATACTCCGATAAACGCATTTTCTGAGATAAACGCATATTTAAGATTTTGTTATAAATTATATATCACTTGTAAAGGCTAAGCGGCAAACGTAACATTTGAGGTCCCACACATCGAACCGGTTAATATTTGGAATAGCGAGTCACTGTTGAGTAGTACTACTGGGTTTGACAAACCCCACCCGACGCTAAGCTCAACTGGAGGTTGAGTGGGTGTAATTTTGGCTAACACTTACCATGGTCTGGGTTGACCTGGTGACGGGCACTTGATAAACAGTCAGCTTCGGTCTCGAACCACTTAGCGATACTTGTTGTATAGATTAGCTACCTAACGATATATAATTTGACATAACACTATCTGGTAATGCAAAACACTTAAACGCCGTAACGTGGTTACGCAACACTTAAACGCCGTAACGTGGTTACGCAACACTTAAACGCCGTAACGTGGTTACGCAACACCTAAACGCCGTAACGTGGTTACGCAACACTGAAACGCCGTAACGAGGTTACGCAAAACGCTAAACGATTTATCTTATATAACTTGTGAACTCACCAACCTTGTGTTGACACTTTTAGTATGTTATTCTCAGGTAGCCGAGGCGGGCGCGCGGTTTAGGAGCATGCATTAAACGAAAATACTTTTGTTCTGCAAACTTGCTTTTAACAGTTATATTTGGTTTTAAGTCGTCCTGCGTGACACAACTTTTGAACTAAGGTTTTACGCTTCCGCATTTCTTTGCATTTAAACGTTTTTCTTTGGTTTGATTATAACTAATGATTCCGATCCTGCCAGTTCACACCCTCTGACGGTAAAACTCCGTTAGTGGATTTTGAGGGTGTGACAGATTGGTATCAGAGCCATTGGTTATAGCGAACTAGAAGCTGCATGCATACTAGACTATAACCGCGACGACCCATTAGTTATAATGATACGCACTGCATAGGTTTGTGTAGTCTTGAAATCTTATTTCTTTACCTCTTTCACTCATACGCGCGCATATTCACGGCTTACCTGTAGGAATGTCGACGCCACCCTCATCATCATCCGATTCGATGACGCATGCTCATGGGAAGGAACCGCAGTTACCTACTGCCTCGCCACCCCGTGTAGTCCCGGAACTCGAAGCTCCTGCACCGAAGAGGTACCGCCTATCCGGAGGCCTGTATGAAAACGACGTTAGCTGGGATTGGTACCCCAACATGATCAGACGTATGGTCTACAGTGAACAAGTTCCCCCATTGCCTCACCCGAACCACCCTGCTTACCCTAACACTCTACCACCCATAACCGAACCTGTGGAGCGAGTTCTCGCAGCTGTCGTTTCTTGTTTGGAGCGTGATGTGGGTTACATGCGCTACACGAGAGAAAATGTTGCCAGACTGTTTAAAGACGGAACCGAGACTCAGGAGGAGATTGCCCGCATGGCAGCGGCAATGAAAGATATGCAAGAGACTAGTGAGCAACAAACGAAGGTTATGATGAAGATGCAAGCTGAGATGATAGACTTGCAAGAGCAACTCCAAGAAGCAAGGACCCGAACTGAGATAGCGTTAGAGCGTTGCGATGTCTTACAAATGCAACTTGCTCAGAACGCAGCCGAACCTGAGGCAGAGCCTGAGGCCGAGCCCGAGGCAGAGCCTGAAGTAGAACCTGAAGAAGATCCCGAAGAGGAGCTTGAGGAAGATCCCGAGGAAGATCCCGAGGAAGATCCCGGGAGGAACCCGAAGAAGAACCGGAGGAAGAACCGGCTGAGGAGGAGGCACACTCGGAGGTGTCCTCAGATGACGACATCTAGTGATGATGACACTTAGATGGAGGGGTTGTCTCCATCCGAACTATTATTTTCTATGATTTTAAGGATTGATTGGAAATACTTTGTAGCGAATACAATGGTTTTAATCATGAATTTTTATTTAGACTAATATGTGGTTGTGATGTGATGTTGTTTCTTATTTTTCTTTCTTACCTATATTTTTTTTTACATGTATGGTGTGTTGTATATGAAGGAAAAATTCATGTTTAACATTTTATACTGTGATTCTAGGAAATGGCCGGAAGAAACGCTGGACGAGGACGTGGGTAACATCAGCATGACTGCAGCTGAACTCCAAACTCTGCTGAATGAACATGTTGCTGCCGCTTTAGCTGCACACGTTCAGAATCAAACAGGAGGTTCGAATGGAACATGTACCTTCAAGAACTACCTAGACTGCAAGCCCAGTACGTTTAAGGGCACTGAGGGAGCAATAGGCTTCCTGCGTTGGGCTGAGAAGGCCGAGTCGGCTTTTGAGATGTGTAATTGTCCCCCTGCCAGTAGGGTCAAATTCGCTGCTGGGACACTTGAGGATTCCGCCCTCACTTGGTGGAATTCAAACGTCCAGATCCTTGGGTTGGAACTGGCTAACGCGATGAACTGGGAGGAGTTCAAGAGCATGATGCGAGAGGAGTACTGTTCGAGGGAAGAAATTTCGAAGTTAGAGTCGGAGTTTTGGTCGTTGAAGATGGTGGGTTCGGAAATCGAAGCCTACACCACTCGTTCGCACGAGTTGGCTGTGATGTGTCCGCGGATGGTGGATCCGCCGAGCAAGAGAATAGAAATGTACATTGAAGGTTTAGCACCACAAATTCAGGGCATGGTGACGTCTTCCCGACCAGCCACGATCCAACAAGCGATCCGTTTAGCTCACAAACTGACGGATCAGGCTGTGACCCAAGGTGCGTTACCACCTAGGGGTTCGACCACTAAAGCCCGTGACAACCCGAGTAATGACCACGTCAGCAACAGTAACAGCAACAGCAACCCGAACAGCGGGAAGAGAAAGTTTGACAACACCAGATCTTCATCCTCGAACCTCCCATCGCAACACCACTACCGTAAGCCCGAATTTACTCGGAGCTTTAACACTCAGAATCACAACAACAACACCAACCACAACGGTAGCGGGCAGGTTTCGAGCGGATATGCTGGGAAATATCCAAAGTGCAACAGGTGCAACTTTCATCATGTTGGCCAGTGTGACCGTGTCAAGTGTCAAAGATGCGGAAAGATAGGTCACCAAGCGAAGGAATGTAGAGTTGACCTTGCGGCGAAGGGTGCTCCTAAGCCACCGATGACGACTAAGGGATGTTTTGAATGTGGACAGGAAGGTCATTTCCGGAAGGATTGCCCCAAGCTGAAACAGAATGACAATAATGGGGGAAATGGAAGTGGCAGTAATGGTGGAGGAAATGGCAAAGGAAGAGCGTTTGTGATTGGATCGGGTCAAGCCCGCAATGATCCGCATGTGGTGTCTGGTAAGTTCCCTGTAAACGATTGTTTTGCTTCTGTTTTGTTTGACACTGGAGCTGATAGGAGTTTTGTGTCGAAAACTTTTAGCCAACTTTTAGACCTTACTCCAACCCCGTTAGACGCTAAGTTTCCTGTTGAATTAGCTAACGGTAAAACTGTGGTAACAACTCATATACTTGCGGGATGTAATTTGAAACTGTCAGGTCATGTCTTTGATATCGACCTTATTCCTTTTACGCTTAGTAGTTTCGATGTCGTTGTCGGCATGGACTGGTTATCCGAGAACCGAGCGGAGATTATATGCCATGATAAGATAGTCCATATTACCACCCCTTCCGGCGAGATCATTTCGGTCCGAGGCGAGAGAAGCGGCATGACCACCAGCGTCATTACCCTTTTGAAGGCACAGAAGTATCTACGAAAGGGTCATCCGGCAATTTTGGCGCAGATTGTTGAGAAACCCGCGGAGGAGAAACGAATTGAAGACATACCGGTTGTGCGAGACTTTCCGGAAGTTTTCCCAGAGGATTTGCCCGGACTCCCTCCTATTCGTCAAGTCGAATTCCAAATCGAGTTGACACCCGGTGCAGCACCCATAGCACGAGCCCCGTATCGGCTCGCACCGGCGGAACTTCAGGAGTTTTCCACCCAGTTGCAAGATTTGTTGGATAAGGGTTTTATCCGACCTAGCTCATCGCCATGGGGAGCCCCTGTCTTGTTTATCCGAAAGAAAGACGAGACTTTCCGAATGTGCATCGACTACCGGGAGTTGAACAAGGTGACGGTCAAGAACCGTTATCCTTTACCCCGAATTGATGATTTGTTTGACCAGCTTCAAGGATCGAGTTACTACTCGAAGATTGATCTACGATCCGGTTACCACCAGCTGAGAGTGCGCGAAGAAGATATCTCAAAGACGGCTTTCAGAACACGGTATGGTCACTACGAGTTTTCGGTTATGCCTTTTGGCCTAACCAACGCGCCAGCCGTATTTATGGATCTCATGAATCGAGTATGCAAGGCGTACCTCGAGAAGTTCGTGATTGTTTTCATCGATGATATTCTCGTCTACTCCAAGAACGAGACTGACCACGAAGAGCACTTAAGGATAATTCTGGAACTATTGAAGAAGGAACAACTGTATGCTAAACTCTCGAAATGTGAATTTTGGCTTCGCGAGGTTCACTTTTTAGGACATGTGATCAACGAGAATGGTATACATGTCGATCCCGGTAAGGTAGAGGCCATCAAAAACTGGGAAGCACCTAAGACTCCGACTGAGGTGCGACAATTCCTAGGACTGGCCGGCTACTACCGGCGTTTCATCGAGGGATTTTCAAAAATTGCTCAACCCCTCACCGCTTTGACCCACAAGGGCACTAAGTACAACTGGGGTGACGCGCAAGAATCCGCTTTTCAACTGTTGAAAACCAAGCTTTGTAGCGCCCCTATTTTAGCCCTCCCCGAGGGAACGGAAAATTTTGAGGTACACTGTGACGCATCTATACAAGGTCTTGGTTGTGTGCTGATGCAACTCGAGAAAGTTATAGCCTACGCCTCTCGACAACTACGGGTTCACGAGAAGAACTACACGACCCATGATTTGGAACTCGGAGCTGTAGTGTTTGCTCTTAAGATATGGAGGCATTACTTGTACGGTACCAAGTTTACCATTTACACCGACCACAAGAGTCTCCAACATATCTACGATCAGAAGGAGCTGAACATGCGACAGCGTCGTTGGGTCGAGCTGCTTAAAGATTATGATTGTGCCATCAAGTACCACCCTGGCAAGGCCAATGTGGTGGCCGACGCCCTCAGCAGAAAAGAAACAGATAAACCCAGACGGGTGAGAGCATTGCAACTCACGATTCATGCCAGCTTACCCGATCAGATTCGCGATGCGCAACTGGAAGCTTTGAAAGATGATAACCTTCCGTCGGAACTCATGCGGGGCATGAACAAGCAACTTGAAACCAGATCGGACGGGGTCCGATGTTTTGAGAACCGGATTTGGGTTCCACGATACGGAGAGTTGAGAACTCTAGTGATGGACGAAGCTCACAAGTCCCGATATTCTATCCACCCTGGCTCAGATAAAATGTATCATGATTTAAAGGCACTTTACTGGTGGCCGAACATGAAAGCCGACATTGCCACCTACGTGAGCAAATGTTTGACTTGTGCCAGAGTCAAGATAGAATACCAGAAACCATCTGGTCTACTGCAACAACCGGAGCTCCCAATGTGGAAATGGGAACACATCTCAATGGATTTTATTACGGGTTTGCCTAAGACACCGACGGGATGCGATACCATCTGGGTGATCGTTGACCGGTTGACTAAATCGGCACACTTCCTAGCAATTAAGGAAACGGACAAAATGGAAAGACTGACTCGCGTATACATGAAAGAAGTGGTGTCTAGACACGGAGTGCCTGTCTCGATCATTTCCGATCGAGATTCTCGTTTCACCTCGCACTTTTGGAAGTCGCTGCAAAGCGCACTGGGCACCCGTCTCGATATGAGTACAGCATACCATCCTCTGACGGATGGGCAAAGTGAACGGACTATTCAGACCCTGGAGGATATGTTGCGTGCATGCGTTTTAGATTTCGGAAAAAGTTGGGAACCCCACTTACCCTTGGTAGAGTTTTCGTATAATAACAGCTACCACGCAAGTATTAAGGCAGCGCCGTTTGAAGCGCTGTACGGACGGAAGTGTCGATCACCACTCTGCTGGGCAGAGGTGGGTGACAGCCAAATCACTGGTCCGGAACTGGTACTCGAAACCTCGGAAAAGATTGTTCAAATCCGAAATCGCATAGCAGCAGCACGAGATCGCCAAAAGAGTTACGCCGACAAGCGCCGAAAACCTCTCGAATTTCAAGTGAACGATCGGGTGTTACTCAAAGTCTCACCTTGAAAAGGTGTGGTTCGCTTTGGGAAGCGAAACAAACTCAACCCACGATATGTTGGTCCGTACCGGATAACTGAGCGCATTGGTCCGGTGGCGTACCGACTGGACCTACCAACAGAACTCAGTGGCGTACACGATGTATTCCACGTATCAAATTTGAAGAAATGCCTATCTGATGAAAATCAAGTAGTCCCTTTGGAGGAACTACAAGTTGATGAACAGTTACGTTTCATCGAGGAACCAGTCGAAGTTTTGGATTGGGAAACCAAAATGCTCAAACACAGCAAAATTCCAATCGTTAAGGTTCGTTGGAACTCGAGACGTGGACCGGAGTTCACGTGGGAACGCGAGGATCACATGATGAAAAAGTATCCTCACCTTTTTGAAGGGCTAACCAAACACCGAAAACCGTGAAACCCGGCAAACCGTCAAACATCACCGGAGGTATGAACTAAATTTCGGGACGAAATTTCTTCCTACTAGGGGATGATATGACAAACTGAAAATTTTTCTTACTTTTTTTCAGACACTCATCACGACTTGACTCAAATTTTCGGGACGAAAATTCTTTAACATGGGAATGATGTGACAATCGTCAATTTCAGGTTAACCCCGTTAACTCAACTCCGTCAATTCAAACTTTAAGATCGTTGAATCTATAACGCACACTTCATTACATTTAAACTAGGGTTTAAATGACGCTTAACACTTACTACATGTGTAGTCTTTCGGGATTTGCACCGAAACGCAAACGAGTTGACGCGAACGATTGATAAATAAACGACAAACGTCAAAACACTAATTATGTGATAATTATGTGTTAGGTATATGTGTGTTACTTGATTGTTATGTGGAATGTTAAACAAGAAACAAGAACCAACTAGTTTAGGCTAGAGATGTAACACTTGAAGGATTAGGGACTAGAGTGTAACTTGTATTATTATAAATATAACCTTAACACTAAACCCTAAATTATTTTCTAAACACAAGACCCGATCGGCCTCCCTCCTTGCTCCCTCACGGCTGCCGTCCACAACACTCTCACATATACACCTCAAATCAAGTGATTAATCCAAGAACTAGGTGCTAGGAAGGTATACTTGATCATCCCTTACCTCCTTGTTGTTTAATTTTGATGTTTAATGGGTTAAGTATAAACCCTAGGCAGCCGATTTTGGTTCATGTATATGGTTAATATGATTGTTGTTATTTGGATAATGAATTGATAACTAGATTGATGTTGTTGCATGATTCATTGTTGTCTTTGATTTGAGTTAAAACACAAACCCTAATCTTGTATGTATGGTGTAATTGAGTTGCATGGATAGTAGCATTAGTGTCTAGCATGTTATATGATTTATTTGTGATCCATGGCTAGTGAAATTGTTAAGTTTTGATGTGAACAGAATCTGGACAGAATGTATGTACGATGTTCAAGTGACTGTAACGAAGTGTAAACGTGAAAATTGGTTGAGATTGTGGGTACTGCAGTAAACTAGGTTGAGTCTAGTTTTCATGAAGTATAAGTTTGTAATTTTTGGACAAGTATAAGTGTGCTTTTATGATTTTACAAAAACGTGGTGCAAAGCTGAGCTGCTAGACCTGCTGTTAGGTTATGTTGTAAATGTTATATCTCATGAACTACGAGACCAATTGGGTTGGTTCCACTTCTGGAAGTTGACTCATTGAGTTAGGAACCAAACCCAAGTGGTCTTGCATTTATTGGATTTTTCGTTTAACGGGAATTGCAAATAACATTTTGTTGCGCATGAATCTGACTGATATGAGTTTGCTGTAATGTTTTGGTCATTATAAGAAAAATATGTGGAATAAAAATAAGATAAAATATGTTCTGGAAACCTAAGATATGTATGCTTCTGTGGTGATTTTTGGTGAATTAATTGAGACGTTATGATCGGTGAACTAGTGCAATCTTTCAAGTAAAAATTCTGTCATAATGAAACTAGCTGCTGAGTTGTGTAAAAATGCATGAAATATGATAGTTTTTATATAATTGTTGTGTTTTGACCAAAATACCCTTGCGGGGAATAGTTGTAAATTGATTGCCATGAATTGACCAAATTGCCCTTAAGGGGAATAATGGTTAGTTAATCTTTGTTTGTTGACCAAAATGCCCTTACGGGGATAATTGCTAGTAAAGTATGTTATTAGTACGTGACACGAAAGTAATTGCTCACTCATGTATCGTATCACAATCGTACTTGTTTAAGTCACACACAATTCACAAACGAAACACGAAATCTGTTACGTGCATAGGTATTATGTGACGAGTCTAGAGACTCGTTAAACGTACCGATACTTAGAAAATCTCTTTGTTATTTAGAACGCTAGAGAGTTTCTACGACGCACATCACTTGGTGATCTAGATCGGGATATTCTTCGCAAACAGTGAGTTTCACTTACCCCGCTCTTTGAACTGTTTTCAAACGTTTTTCACTTGGGGGAGATAACATACTCCGATAAACGCATTTTCTGAGATAAACGCATATTTAAGATTTTGTTATAAATTATATATCACTTGTAAAGGCTAAGCGGCAAACGTAACATTTGAAGTCCCACACATCGAACCGGTTAATATTTGGAATAGCGAGTCACTGTTGAGTAGTACTACTGGGTTTGACAAACCCCACCCGACGCTAAGCTCAACTGGAGGTTAAGTGGGTGTAATTTTGGCTAACACTTACCATGGTCTGGGTTGACCTGGTGACGGGCACTTGATAAACAGTCAGCTTCGGTCTCGAACCACTTAGCGATACTTGTTGTATAGATTAGCTACCTATCGATATATAATTTGACATAACACTATCTGGTAATGCAAAACACTTAAACGCCGTAACGTGGTTACGCAACACTTAAACGCCGTAACGTGGTTACGCAACACTTAAACGCCGTAACGTGGTTACGCAACACCTAAACGCCGTAACGTGGTTACGCAACACTGAAACGCCGTAACGAGGTTACGCAAAACGCTAAACGATTTATCTTATATAACTTGTGAACTCACCAACCTTGTGTTGACACTTTTAGTATGTTATTCTCAGGTAGCCGAGGCGGGCGCTCGGTTTAGGAGCATGCATTAAACGAAAATACTTTTGTTCTGCAAACTTGCTTTTAACAGTTATATTTGGTTTTAAGTCGTCCTGCGTGACGCAACTTTTGAACTAAGGTTTTACGCTTCCGCATTTCTTTGCATTTAAACGTTTTTCTTTGGTTTGATTATAACTAATGATTCCGATCCTGCCAGTTCACACCCTCTGACGGTAAAACTCCGTTAGTGGATTTTGAGGGTGTGACAATGACAGTACTCGAGGAATTTGGTATTGTACTCTCGAAGGTTTGTCCCTACGACCTTATGGTTAAGGAACTTGGTTTGGATTTGATTGGTCTCGTGCATGAGACAAAACTTTCCCATCACCATGGCCTTAAACTCTTCCCACGTCAGGCCGTACATTACATCTCTTCCTTTACTCATTAACAGCGCATTCCACCACTCGTGCGCTTCACCTTTGAACATGAGAGCGGAGTATTGAATCTTCTCCTCCTCGAAACACATGCTTGTGATAACAAGAGTTTCCATCTCCTCGAGCCACCTTACGGTTGTGATGTCTCCCTTGTCACCATGGAACTCCTTCGGTCCATAGTACTTAAAATATTTGAACGTACACCCACTAACTTTCATCCTTTTAAACTTTTGCCTAATACCTTCGTCGGCATTAGACCCATGATCGCTTTCTTCATCATGGAATGGTTTAGGATGAGATTTAACAGATTTAGAGGGATGAATGGAAGGGTTAACAGTTCGGGAATGTCTAGATTGTCGATTTTGAGATCTAAACGCGAATTCTTCCCTAACCGCATCTTTAATCATCTTTTGGATTCTATTCATGTATTTCTTAGGAATTTCTTCCTCTCGCTCGTTCTCAGGACCTTTCCCTTCTCTCATTTCTCTCTCATTACGAGCATTCTCGTTATTATTGCTTTGTTCAGACATTTTCTCTTAATATGTCTTTTAACTGAAATTTAGCAATTTCTCATATTAAACACACATTTTATTTCATATATACATATCACAAAAGGATATGTATATTTCATATTACACATAAGTATATATATCGTTCTAATGATATATATAACTGGTCCTATCATTACAAGAGAACATTTCAAACGTTTTTTATTTATTTGTACTTATATTACACATAACAGACAGGACTATTTTACACACAGTCTTCACATGGCCACCATCTTCAGTTCTTCAAGAACTTCTTCACAACCTTCGATATCTTGTTGCATTTACGAAGGATTGTTTCTCCGACTTTCTTCTTTTTCTTCTCCTCTTCGTCTACCTTCTTCCTCCAGTCATCGGTCTCGTGTAATGCACGATCCAAGTGTTCTTCATATGACTGTGGGATTATGTTGGGGTATGCATACTGCGGAGGTGGGTCACGGTAACCCAACGTCACCATCTCGTAATTGTTCCTCGACTCTGGATACGGAACATAATCCATGGTGGATGAAAGGTAGAGGTAGGTCTTGGCAGCTTGATTCTGCTCACGGATCTCATCGGCTTGCTCTTGGATTGAAGGAATTTCTCCTTGAAATGGTGAGAAGCTTGAAGAAGCTTGGTTCCTTAGTTTCTCAAGGTGTTGAACATACAGATCAACGGAACCATAGCTTGGTTGGTGGGAAGTGAGTGATCCATCCATTGGGCTTGCCATTTCGTTGGAATTCTCAGGATGCTCTTCTTCCGATTCTTCCTCAATCTCTTCCTCATGGTCCTCTTCTTCTTTAGGATCCTCTTCTTCGGATTCCTCTTCTTCTTCTGGTTCCTCTTCTTCCGGTTCATCTTCCTCCATGGGTTGTGTGGTTTCATCGTTTATTGAGATCATCTGGAAAGTCTCAGGGGGCATCATTACCCTCATTTTGGGTATGCGGGACGGCCCTTCATTATTGGTTGGTTGGGAATTGACTTCATTGAGAGTGGAGCTTCCGGCATGCCACTCCTGTTGTTCAAAGAGGTATTTCATCCATTCGGAGGATGGTTGAGAGTTCGGTAGGTATCCGGCTGGATAGCATTGTGGTGTCTTCGAGGGTTGGTAAGTGAAGATTTCTGTTGGATGGTATATCGGTACTTCGGAAGGTTGATACATCGGTAATGTCGGTGGGTGGTAGCTTGAATGTCTTGGTGGCTCCATTCCTTGTTTTGGTGGACTATCGGGCACATCTATTGGGTAGTGTCAACTTCCGGGGTGGTACACGGGGTTGGACAAGTCGTGTTCCACATCTTGGTTGAAGTATGCTTCATAGTAACCATCGCTCATGTTGTCTTCGGGGTAAGGTTCGGCTATTCCGGTTTAGAATGTAGAGTGAGAAAGAAAGGTTACCAGCCTATCTTATCTCTAAAACACATAATCAATTATTTCCTAAACTTGGATCGAAGCTTGGGTATTGTTTTATGATACCCAATTCGCTAAGATCGATGGCTCTGATACCAACCTGTCACACACCCATCTAGGGCCTAGGAGCGTGACCCATAAGTTGGTATCGTAATTGTAAATAAATCAGAGTTGCATTTAGTTGCGGAAGACTTATAAAACTTTAAGGATCGAACGTGTAACTTTATATATATAATCAAAAGACGGGATTATAAAATACCCGTTTAAGTTATTACAAAATATTTATGTGTTTATGATTACAAAACACCATATTAAGTTATTACAAAATAATCCGAGCCATCGGATATTAGTAGCACTTCGACACTCCAAGTGCTAAACTTGTTCACCTGCAAAATGTAAGAAAATACGTCAACAACGAATGCTGGTGAACACGCTGACGCAAAAATAACTCTTTTACTTTATTACCCCTCGAGACTACGCCTGCCTCGGCCCAACGTGGCTTAGGAATAACAAAGTCAAATAACACATTATAAACTAGAGCCTCTACGCTAGGTCACCTCAGCAAACACCGCAGTGTTCGACTTAATTAAGTACCCGTAAATATACACATAAGGTCGTACTCCCTGCAGGAGAGCATCCTACGAAAAAGGGTGGTGAGATCATGCCCATACATCGCATAGTACCACCTATGTAAGGATCCAGACATACGTATACCACAGCCTGAGGGCTAGGTTTATACCCATAGTTATAACGGTTTTAGGAATACATAGTTCCTTGTAAACACTTTCACATAACAAGTTTGACTCATTTGAAAACAAGTTTAAAAGTTTTGGGGGCGTATTCACCTTATCTCTTTAGGATCGACTTCACTCACCGTCCAAGGGTCTTTCCCTTTCTTTATCTCGAACCTATAGTTACGAGTATAAATATTTGTTAGTCGGATACACGATCCGGCTTAAGACCTTTAGTCTTGTATCTCAATCCTCGATTGAACCTTTAGTTCAATTCTTATTTACTTGAAAACCTCTTGTTTAAAAGTAAATTATAAACCTTTAGTTTATATTCAAAACCCGACGTTTCTTCTTCTCCAATAAATGTAATCTTTTTCTTTTATTATTTAAGAATACTCTTTATTCTTTAAATAATATTTTCATAACAAAGATATATACATATATACTTACACACATATATATGTTGTTACATATTCAACATTCAATCTTTCATTCATTTCTTTGTTATGTTTTCTTTTCTTTTATCGAGGCATCGAATATAACCTCGACTTAAGGCTTAAGCCTTGAATATAATATTCAATTATATTGAATTTGTTATTACGCCTAACCTCGTTGGCGTTTAGAAATCCTAGGGACTTGAGCAGCACTCCGACGCTGCTTTACTTCTCGATCGTCAAACGAATACACCAAACTTCAATACTCATTGACATGCGTATCGAGACTCATTGCCATTTCAACAACACCTTCTTGGTATGTGAGTGGAGGGTGGCACAACTTCTAAAGGAAACGTCGATTACACAAACGTGATATTCGAGGCACGCTTATCGAGGAAATCGTTTATATGATTATTGGATTTCTAGTGAGAGAGTAGAGAGATGTGAGAACTGTGTTTGGATGAGTGAAAATGAGCAGCCCTTGGCCGCTATTTATAGACCAATTCTGTTGTCCTATCGCGTACCGCGCCCACCTCTTCAGCAAGCCTGTCGCGTACCGCGATGTAGGCTTGCTGAGTCAATATGTAGGCTTGCCACGTGGCGACACGTGCCAGGCACCGCGCCAAGTGGCAGCAGTGTTGCCACGTGGTAGCACGTAGTGCCACCGTGTGCCACGTGGCACACGTGTCACAACCTGTCAGACATCCCATCGCGTACCGCGATGGGTGTCTCTTTTGACCCGGCGCGTACCGCTATGGGTCAAGAAAATAGAATTTTCAATTTAAACCCTCAAGTTTGGATTTTGGCAAATTTTAGTCCCTAGACTTTGGAAAGTTGATAACTTGAACTCGAAATTTTCACGGTGTTACATCAAGACTATTAGGATATTAGCAAAACGAACAATATATATTTGTTTACTTGTATTTGATTTGTTTTGTATGAACAAATGTGTTGTTTATTGTTTCTATGAAATAAAATGAGTTGATTAAATATTGTCTCTTTAATAGCGTCTTGTGTATTTGTCCAATCACGTTGCACCCCAGCATGTTCCACCGCCTTTGGTTGGGGTGTGACAAAATTCGTAGAAAGCAAGGAGAGACACAGATAGAGAGAGAGAGAGAGAGACGATGCAACATAGCGTCAGCGGTGGCCGATCCATGAACTAAATGGCTGCTAGGTTTTCGCCACTCCGCAGTGATGAGGGTGGACGTGGATTCGACAACGGAGATAGTCCCGTGCTCATATAAAAGCATAAACGAGTTCCATGATGGATTGGATGTTGCATATTCAATAGTCGGTGACCCGAAACTGCTGTTCCGGTGAAGTACGACTTTCAAACGCAGGGTCACAACGGTGGCATAAGACTTTCCAACGATAATCGACAGACGCGGCAAGGGTTTCATTTAGTCAGCATGTTGATGGTGGCCGACGAATGAGAGAGGGTCGGGAGGATAGGTGCAAAATGACGTACATAATACTCGAAATCACTAGATTGATCTTAGCTCGAGTAGAAATAGTGTCTGGAACCACTGGAACCGGTATATGCTCCATAATTCGTGATCCAGTAGCTTTAGAGATTCTAACGGGGTTAATCGTCCGTTAGCGTCCATCCTGAAGTTCCGTTTGGGGCGTAAACAAGATTTATTGCTTTAACCCATGGGAGTAACGGGGTCGTCGTCAATAAGTCTCTAAACTATCTAATAGTTTTTTGCGTGACGGGGGCTTAGCCAACTCTATCGGCCGGGTGGCCACGGAGGAATCTCGCTAGAGATTCACAGGGGGATTGTATTTCTCGGGGATACAATCCTAAAGTGAGGATTCAACTTTGGATAAAGCGTTATCCAAGTTTTAAGTTCCGCGGGCTTAGCTAGCCCCATCCTTGTCCAGTACATGGTGGTCTGGAGATGTCTCCGATGGGAGATTTTACCGAAGATGTGTAGAAGTGATGAAGATGAGGGTTTTTGATGAGGATTAACAAAGATGAAAAGTATTTTATTATAAGTTTAAAAAGGGTATTTTTGTGTTAATGTATATTTTTATAAAAAAAAATGATATATGTAATTTTAAGTTTTGAGTTGGATATATAAGTAATTAGGTTACTTAATAAGGAGATATATGTAATTCTCTCTAGAAAAAAACAGTGGTTTTAGTGTAATTTTGAGCTTTGAGATATGTGAAGGGATGTAAATGCTCTAACTAATTGTACATGTCTATAAACACTGTCTGATTTTGAAGATAAATTACGAGGTTTCTAAAAAAAGTAGACCCAGGAGTATCCTAATATCTACTTATGGTATCTAAATACATAAAACAGAGAAAAAAATTGCAAGCAATTTGTCGTGAAAGTTAAGGGGCATCTCGGGCACCCATCAACAACCATTGGCTGACCTATGCCTAAGCTACGGGGGTCGGCCAACCCTGTTGGAAAAAATAAATTAGTGTTATATATTAGATAAAATTCCGACCGACCGTTGTACGATTTTGGCGTCGACCCCTGTGAAATACTGAAACAGGAAAAGGAAAAGAAATGATATCCAAAAATATTGTGACAGTTGCCAGAGGCGTCGAGCGGCCACCAGCGAAACCACAGGAGTTGAACGAGTGAGAGGGACGGTCGAACATGCGTCTGTACATTTGACGATCGGAAAATAACCAGGGGAATGACGGCCTCCTATGTTAAAAAAAGGATGAATTAATCTTTAAGTTTCAGTTTAGCCCCTATAAGTTTCCAAATTTACACCTATCTTTTCTATATCTATTTATACTATCTATTTCTTAGCATTTATGTAATTATTATGTCATTCATATTATCATATACACAATTTCACTTTCAAAAACGTTAAATACACTTCCTTTGTTATTTACTTTTGTCGAAGTTATATAGGTGTTATTTTTATGTTTGAAAAATATATAGAAACTATTAGTAGTTTAGTTTTTGAAATCAATTCGATCGGTAAATTGGTAGTTAAATTTACAATAAAATAATTAAGCCAATCAAAGTGTATTGCGCCTCACAATTGACGTGATTTTATTATGTATTTACAATTGAATTTTGTTCGTCTTTTTATTATGTGACACGACCTGACCCGGGCTGGCAAAACAAAAAAAAATATTAACATGATGATATGCAACCACCCTTAAAATTTCCGACCCTTGTAAAAAAAATTTCTGGGTCCGTCACTGTCAACCACCCATGTTATAAATAACTATCGAATATACAATTACGTAAGTACAAGATGCATTCGTACAAATAACCAGGGCCGGTCCAATAGCTTTAGTGGGTCAAGCTAGGGCTTGAGGCCTCCAAACAACAAAGGCCCCATTTTTTAAGCTATTCTTTAAAAAAATTAATTGTTTTTTTTTTCTGCGATTGATGTTTTAACTAGAATTGTGCCAAGAAGTCAACAAATATGAATTGCCTTTGCTGAAATGGAAAGTGCATTTAATGGAAAATGCAATTAATCATCCATCAAATTAAATTGCAATTTATATATATATTAATTTTGAACTTTATTAACATAAAACGTGCTTTGAAGGTTGTAGTTTCCGCTACTTTTGTTGTACATGATGTATAAATGGTTGTACATACTGCTGTCAATTTTGTAACCTCCTTTTCTCTTTACACGTGTTTTAACCATAGATATGTGTTGCCTTATTTGACATCCACGTATTTTTCCTTTTACGTATTTGACCATTTCTCATTCTCTGCAACTGTCTATATACTTCATAATTATCACACCATCGCTTTCTTTATTCTTTGTTGATGTCATCGCAGCCGTCTACCATCACCGTCTTCGACTACGAACTGCGACCATCACCACCACACTTGTGACATTTGTCAAATTTGAGTCTCGATTAATATTTGTTTTGTAAACTTTCATATAGTAAAACCGACCCAACATCTTTTAGAACCTTATTTAATTATTATATAATATTATTATATATCTAGATTACCAATAAATCGATGTTGGTCACACTATTGAGTCGTTAAGAAAAACATAAGGGGTTTAAAATGATTTTCGTAAACTCGTTACAAGCTTTAGAAACCTTTAAACTTGTATTAAACCATTATTAGAACTTGAGGGGCCAAAATGTAACTTTTATATACCATCCATATAAATAGATAAAATCCTGAACCTAACATATTAACCACCCATCTTCTTCCCCACTCCTTCCGGCCGCCGCCGCCGCAGCCACCCCTCCGGCCACCACCTCCGGCGATGCCATTTCCGGCCAACCCCGCCTCCCTTTAACCCAGCCCAACCTCCGGCCACTCCCCCTTTTCCCTTCTCGTTCTCCGGTAACCCCACACCCAAACCCCTCGACCTCCAGCGAGCCCAACACCACCCCGTCTCCCCTTTCTCCGGTCACCACTGACCACCACTTCCCCTTTCCCTACTCGTTTCCCCGGTAACCCCATCACGCCGGCCACCCCGTCTTCTCCTCTGTCGTTTTTCCGGCGGCCGGACTTCCGGTCGCCGTGGCCCCGATGCACCGGTTCTCTCTTCGTCTCTCTCTCTCTTCGTCTCTCTCTCTCTCTATCTCGGTCTCTCTCTCTCTCTACCTCACTCTCTCCCACCGCCTATCTCTCTCTGGTGGGAACATTCTCCGACGACCGTTGCTCGGCTCCGATATTTGTTCTCCGCCAAACATCATGGTAAGGAGATTTATAGCTTCAATCATTTTTGTGTTTAACTCTTAACTAGTAATCGAGTCGTGAGTTTGTTTTCCCCCTAAACCGACTTTGGAGAGTATTTTGTTGGGATTATTATTATAAACCTCATAACTAATTATTATTATCATTATTATTATTATTAACTAGATTATTATTATTATTATCATTATCATTAACTAATTATTATTATCATCATTATTTTTATTAACTAGATTATTATTATTTTAATTATTATTAAGATAATTATTAGTTTTATCATTATTATTATTAACAAGATTATTATTATCATTATTATTGTGATTATTATTATTATTACTATTATCTTTTAACAAAACTATTATTATTATCATTATTATTATAAATATTAAAGTTGTTATTAATATTATTAAAGGAGCATATTATTATTATTTATTAAAAATTATATTTATTATCATTTATTATTAGCAATAATATTATTATATTTATTTTGTGGACTCGTTTAGAACTCGAACCGACATCGAGTATGGTATCATTATTTATTATCAATATTATTTACTATTATTACTATTTTTATTAACAACACTTCAAATTAATACCAAGATTTTTATTTTTTAATTATTATTATTAGTATCATTAATAATAATTATTGTTATAATTATTATACTATATTAGTAATATTAATAATAATTATTGTTATTATTATTATCATCATTATCTTATATATCTATATATATAACATATTCTAAAATCATTATTATCATTTCTATCTTTACCATTAATAATATTATTATAAACCCTATTATCAATTCATTTTTATAAAACCGAACTCCGGATTTAAACCCGTCTTGTTTCTATTCAATATTGGTTTAGCCATTTAAAAGCTCAATCATATGATATTATTTTTATTCTAATTATCAATTATGTTCGAGTCCCTAATCATTAACAAACTAACCGGTAACCCGATTAACAACCGAACCTTCTCGTTCAATGTTTCAAATGAAGTTTCAACTAAAGTTCAAGTTCATTAATATATTTTATTTATTCGTTTTCATTTAGCTTTCAGTTGGATTCGTTCGTTTCGTTCGCAAGCTTTCTACATTCGATCATTTATTATTTCTCGATTCGTCAATCAATGTGAGTACATTTCATCCCCCGTTTTCCCTTTTATGTTTTGGGGGTAACATGCATACTTATTTAAAACAAGAATGATTTATTATACACTTTTCTCAAACCACAAACTTTAGGGTATATGATACTTGGAATACTTGCTCTTTTGTGTGTTATATGCCTCATATGCTTTACGTGCGCAAGTGTTTATTTTTATGTTGTTGTTGAGCCTCATTAAGTATGATCATACGCTCCCCTAACTACTTAGCCTTGTGCTAGTAGAATAGGGCCTCATTATCCGAGTATGTCGGTTGTTACCGAGTAGAAAGAATCCTCATTTACATATGTTTTATATGCCACGATTGATGCTTTTATTTATAGTCTCATATACGTTTGTGGATTTCGCTCGTATTATATATATACTCAAACTGTGAAATTGCTCACCAACATACGTGTTGACAGAATATTATTTTATGTATGTTACAGGTTTGACCTTTGTTGACTCGAGTACTTGATGAAAAACGTTACCAAGAATATTAGGGTATTAGTAAAACAAACAATATGATTACTACTTATTTCCAAATTTGTTTATATAAACGAGATGTGTTTATTTATTGATTTATTAAATAAATGAGTTGTTTAAATATTGGCACTTTAAATAATGTCTTGTGTATTTGTCCAATCATGTTGCACCCCGGCATGTTCCGCCGCCTTTGGTCGGGGTGTGACAACACCGTTCTCGCATCTCCCACCATCGGCTTTAGTACCACCTGATTTTATTAGGGTTTCGTCGTGGTAAAAGGCTGGTTGTGTGGAGGCAATGGGAATATGGTCGATTTGAAAACCTTAGGTGGTGCGCTGACGGTGTGGGTTCAGTGGCCGGTTGTGTAGTGGCGGTGTTTGCAGGGTTCGTGGTGCTGCAGTGTGTTGGGAGTCGAGCGGGAGAAGCTGTTGGCCTATTGTTGTCGGGTTGTGTTTGGAAACCCTAGGTAGCGGTGGTTCGATGGCCTCTTCCCGCCTCTCTTCGCCGGCGATGACTTTGACTCGGAACGACCTTTTTGGAAGTATGATGGTTATGTTTGTGATTTTGCCTCTTTAGATCGGTTTATGGATCCTCGGGATGTTTCAGGTCAATAAATCTTTGTTTCAAATTGATAGGAAGTATTTATGTAAAGATTTGAAGAAGAAAAAATTGATTGTGTTTTTGTGTGTTTGTTGCAGGTTACTTAATCTTAAAAGGATAAACTAAAAAGAGATCAAGTAAGAAACTATTTACGAAATAGCTGATATAATTCCTTATTATAAAAGGAAAAAAAAAAAGACAAGTCCTCTTCACAATTATTGGATTTTCTTACAAGTGGAGCAATAACAATTCAGTAACACGATAGTTCTTGGAAAATTCATTGTGTTAAACATTGTGTGGTTTGTCCTAGACTGAGTTTTAAAAAGACTGGTAATTAATTTCGGTTAAGTTCTCGAAATTTCGACCTAACAACTTTTTTACTTTTTTAAGTGTCATTCGTGTATGGTTGTCATAATAGTTATGTTACAGGCATTATATCATGTTGCTGGCATGGTGTGAACCTGAGCCTATTTTGATACATTGAACTTTATTACCTTTTGTCACATACCCAGAACCGCTATCAAATGACTAGTGCACGTTTATTTATATAAAATACGCACATGAGATACGTGTATTTGCCTATCAATTTGCTTGCAATTTTTATTTGTGTACACAAATTATTTGGTTTGGTAGCTATGAAGAGTTGATGAACCAAATTTCGCATCACACATCGGCTAACCTTGACCCGACAATGACAATAAAACCAGATGGCTGTATCATTGTCAACAAAGTTACAAAAATAGCATTCAACTAGCCAACAAAGTTACAAACATAGCACTCAACTAGCCGGTCAAAACACAAAATGATTCAAATACCCCTCAAATCACACCAGTAACACCTAATCCCAAAAACACCACCTTGAAAATGCATGAACCTGATACCCCGGGTCCTATTCTCCTGTTACTTTTTCTGTTTCTGCTGTTGATTAGAAAAATAACTCTTGACAATTGCAGGCAACACCGAAACATCAAAAGAGCAACAACTGAAACAGGGGAAACTCTCTTTTTGCTAATGACAAATATGGCCACCCTCTAATTAGGCAATGACTAAACTTGCTTTTGTAAAGTTTATGTGCCTTAATATATTTTTGTAAAGTTTTTGGCCCTTAAATTAGAAACGACTGTGTGGACGTAATGTTATTTGTATTTCGAATGTTTTGGTAATTATGGTTAAAAACTGTGAGCGGTTTAATTCCCCTTCACATTAGATGATAGATATGAAATGAAGTTCCACTAGAAATTAATACGATCGTGTTTAATTTTTGAGTAGCAAGTACAAGGTGCTAAAACGAAAGTCTTAAATCTCTTAAAAAAAATTAACAACCCCGTCGCATTAATGTGGCGGGTTTAAATACTAGTTAATATTAATACTGGAATTGAAAACTGTCATTATAAAATATGTATTTCCAATTGCCTTCAAATTAAATTATACTTATTGTGTTGTGTGGATCAAACGTCCAGTTGCCAAATTGCTAAGGGGTTTACACTATTTTACAGCCCTTAAATTAATTATGTCAAACTTTAAAGATTAGTGTCTAAATCTAATTTCAATTCAATTATGTGAATTGCTTGTTATTTGCTAGTTAGTGATTAGAGCATTGTTAATATTCTCTTTGCTTTTTAGTAAAAAACTTGAACATTACAAATTAGAAGTTTGTTGAATAGCTAAAATTATTACTAATAATAATGTTGTCGGTATTAAGCTTGGGGAAACACGAGGGTTTATATCAAAAAGTTTTTGAGAAAGGGCCCCCAACTTTTTAGTTTGATTGAGGCCTCTAAAAACCTTAGACCGCCACTACAAATAACTTAGATATAGTGTTCATTGGAATATTAGCGATGAATAACCCACCCAATGGTGTACTCGTCTTACAGCCAAACTAAAAAAAGTGAAGCATGTGTTCCACTAACAAAGGATACAAGAGAAAGATTTAATCACTAAATTTTCGCTTTAGTGTTGATCATTGAAAGTGCGGTTTATAAAACATATTTCAAATATAAACATCGAAATAAGAGTACTTAAATATTCAGTTAAATAAGGACCCGCATAACTTTAGACGCCAATTTGTTACATTTGTTTTCAATTTCAGATTTTATTTAAAAAGCTTAAATTCATAAAACACTAATCCCTTATCCCTCAATGGGAAGTAAAGTTCACCTAAATATTATAATACAATTTCGTGAGAAACATGTACGTAGTGAAAGCATCTATAATAAGGAAGCATAAAAACATAAAGAAAAAAATATGTATAGTTAGCTTGGTTGGACTTTCATCCTAACCAAGCGTAAGGGCTTAGGGCCATTAAAAAATAAGGCCCCCAAAAATTTATATATATATATATATATATATATATATATTGGATTGGACTAATTTGAGTTAAATAGAGAGGCTCAAATAATAAAAAAAAACCTGAATTTAGTGCCATGGGAGTAGACATAGTTTATAAAAAACAAGAAATCAAACATAATAACTACAGCGCGAGATCTAGGTAGTATATAAAAGTTAAAACTCTTTTAACGAAGAAACTTTAAAAAAAAGGTACGTTCATCTAGGAAATTTATTGAACCATGATGATAAAGTAGATATTGATGGTTTTAGATCTATTTCAAGAATTAAAATTACTTCGAGATATTATATACATGTAGAATCTAACACACAAGTTGATATATTAAATTATATTAAAATTTTTAATTGTTTTTCGAATGCATTCATTGCCTATAGAATTATGTTAAGTGTTCTAGTAATAGTTGCTTCCGATGAACGTGGCTTTTTCAAATTAAAATTGTTAAAAAATTATTTAAGATCTACAATGTCACAAGAAAAGTTAAATGGTTTAGCTATTTTGTCAATTGAAAAGGAGTTTTAAAAGAAATTGATTATAATCTTTTTATTAAACAATTTGCAACGATTAAAGCTAAAAAAATAAATTTTATCTAAACATATTTTCATATTTACACACACACTAAATGATCTTTATAAATTTTATTTATATATTTCATCTAAACCTATTTAAAAAAAAACTTTGTAACTCCGTCAACTATAAACCTTTTTAGTTTATAATTGCCGGTCTCCAAGTCTGGATAAAGGAGGAGGGTTTATATTAAAAAAAAAAAATTTAAATGCCTCAACTTATTAGTTTGCTTAGGGCCACCAAAAACGTTGGAACGGTCTAATTAGCCACTTAGCCGCCATACCATGAAAACACAATTATTTAAAAACACCCAATAAGAAATTTTAAAAACACCAAAAAACATTATCACATTATCACCCAAAAACGATTTTTATATTTCTTTTTCAACACCCAACCCTCCCCTTACCTAGCCTCACCACCTGCGAGAAGCAAAGTTAATCCTTGTTTTTGTGCATAAACTCAATTGAAAAATGAATATTAAAAATGATCGTATACAAATTAACACTTTCGTTCGAAGAATACCAACTAAAAGAAAATGGACTGGGTAGAAAAATGGTAAATAAGTGAAATTTATTGTATAACATAATTATATTGTATCACAAACACCAAGTAGAGTCTTTTTATTACTCTACTTGTAAATTTGCACGGAGTAAATACATTACTCCACTTGATTTTCGTGATATAGTTTAATTAATTATACACTTAGTTTTAACTTATTAACCAAAATCTCACTGCCTGGTTTTTCTCTTCAATTCGCATGCTTCGAACATATTTTGTTTAAACTTTGTTGGTTAACCGCTTCCTACTTATAAATTATAAATAATAATATAGAGTGAACATCAACAGGGTGGCAAATTGGCAACAATATTTAATTTCATTATCACCTACTAACTCGTTTGATTAAATACCTAACTATGGCTGAAACAAGTTGAGCTGAGTATGAGTTTACTTCATTTTGACTTACTAGAGCTTGAGCTCGGCTTGTGAGTTGTGTTTTTTAAGTTTGGGTTTAGTTCATGATTTGTTATTTTAAGTCCGGGCTCGGCTTGTTTATTACTCCCTCCGTCCCAATTTAAATGTCATAGTTTGACTTTTCAAGTCTTTCTTTTGCAACCTTGACTGAAATTATTTTTGTTCGTGTCATATAATACTTGATGAAAATTATATCAATGTAAAATACATTTAAAACCCAATCCATTCATATATTTTACATCAAGTATTATATAACACAACAAAAATATTGTCGGTCAAAATTAAATAAGAAAAACCGAAAATGTCAAACTAGGACATTTAAATTGGGACGGAGGTAGTATATGTTAATTAATTTATATACATTCTTAATTATTTTTGTATCATTTTAGGAAAACTTTAAATGAGCTTAAGCTCGGCTTGAGTTAGTGTAGTACCTTAAACGAACAAAAGCTCGGCTCCAACACGGTTTGTGCGATGTGAAATTGATATAAAGCAGTCCAAACTCCAAAAGTGCTAAACTAAAGAATACACAAGGCTCAAACTCAGGCTCGGTAACTAAAGGAGTATTTGAGGCTTGTGTTCGGCTCGAGTTCGAAGAAGCTTGGCTCATTATGCTTGAACTGTTTAATCATTAATGCGTTTAAATAAATAGATCAACCTATCAACATGTTTAATAAAACATGATGACAAGTTAACATGTTTATGACCAAGTTAACACATTTATAATTTGATTTTTATCTGTCTATTTGTTTGGGAAGTTTAAACATATAAGTTAAATATGTTTGTTTGGGTTATCAGAGTTTATAGAGTTTATAATTTGTAAATATAAATAAGTTAGGATTAATCTTTTTAACCAAAACAAAATCATGAACCATGTTTGAATTAAAGAATTTAATCATTTGTAATGTGATGTAGTGGCAGAAAGTTTAGGTTCTCAATGTAGACCTAGGTTCAATCCTTGTAAACAACACTTTGGATGGATATGAGTGACTCAATGAATAAAGACTAATATCCAATTCGATCTTAAGGGCGTCCGGGTTTTACCAGAAGTGGCATTAGAACGGTTGGGTTTTCCCGGAACTGGAGATGACTTAGAGGCGTTTAAGGCTCCGTACATTTAGTTAGGGCCAGCTGACGGTGATCTTTCGCCATTGGAGCATCCGTACAAGGTAACTAGTGAAATCTCTATTTGTTGACCATTTAAAAAAATCACAAAGTCGTCTGATTGACCTGAGTTCGGAGAGAATGATGGTCAAAGAAAATGCCGTCCAAAAACGCGGCTAGTACAGGGGGCGGCAATAAGGTGGGACCCTCCACGAAAATGCACCACTCGTGCAACACACATGGCGGATGCTCATTCGTTGTTGCTAAAGTATGTTGTTTCTACTGAAATTATTTGAGTAAAATTACTTTGAATTCCGTTTTCAAGTCCGCCATTTATTAATTTAATTGTAATAATAAAATATAAAGTGGAATTCAACTCCGTTTAGATTGCGAAATAAGTCCACGTCACCAAGTTGTGACAAACATATGGTCCCTTGATGTCACGTATCTACCGACTGGTATCATGGTTAGACACTCAAATAGTTGTTTTTAATTGTCCTTCGACTTTAACTAAGTGTCTTTTAAAGCCATAAATTTTCTAGTCTTTAATGAACCACCCTTTTTATTAGTTATGAAGTGTATATATGATGTGGAATAACCGATAAATATTTTAAGAACTATAATAACCGTATAACACGTTTTTGTCTGGTGCATAAAAGATAATTAAAATAGCGAAAAGAGAAATGTGTGACAGTTACGTAACAAGAATGCATAATGAAAATGTAATACATTACTTGTAATAACTAAATTCTATATTACAAGTTTTTTAAGTTTATATGAGCTAATATGGGACTTTGGAAGTAAAGATCAATATCCTCTCATTGTTAATTGAAAAAAGATAATCAAGCAAATCATCGTTATTAGTTATTACATGTAAATTTATAAGTTTACATGTATTTAGGAAATCCAATAGGAAATATAGTTAGTCGATTTTGATGTAAAATATAAGTATATGTATAGTTATTAAGAAATCTTAAAACTTGTAAATATGAATATATAACAAATAAACTGATAAAAGATTATCGAAGTTAATCTTCTTTTAAAAACTAAGCATCCACAATAATTTATCTAAAAAGCACAACCATTAAAAACCACAAAACTATCAGTCTCATGACCCTAAGAAAAAAAAAAACAAAAACAAAAAACGACTCTAACCTCCCGTACATCAAGTCCGCTTTGAGGGTGCCATTCCACAAACCAACTGATAGTAACACGTTGATTGGGTCAAAGAGACTCAAAAAATAATCACACAAGAAGGACAAGACTTTGAACCAATTTTCTTCACTTATTATTATGATATAGATGATTTACACATGCCGTAAGCAATCAACTAGTACCTAACATGCAAGAGTTTCATGTATATGATTAGAATTTAGAAGGAAACGTGGATTAAGTAACCCACCATAAAGGAAATATGCTTATTATTCTATAATGGAATTAACTAGTAGTCTAATAATATCTATATTATATATAATACACCAAACAATGGCAAATTAAGACATCTATTTTTAAGTAATTTACAACACTTAAAGCATAAGATACATGTGTTAGTAAGGGTAAACATGTCTTTTAAACACAATCCATTCAACTTACAAGTTTGGTCCCTCATCTTTAACCATATTATGTTTTTAATTTAACTTGTAAATTAACTTCCCACCCGTTATTTTAAACGACTATAGCCTTTTCATACGTTAATATTTTTATAAACAAATTGCACCATAAAAACGAGTATTATATTCTCTTTAATTTGGATACGATATTGTTGTAATTTTTTTCATTTTAAATAAATTAATATGTTACGTAGGGGTGTTCAGTGTCGGTTTTGATGTTTTTTAAGTTAAACTTGTGAGTCCAACCGTTAATACTGATTTTTTGTCGTCCAAAACCAAACTCAACCATTGAAAGTTGAAACCGAATCGTTACTAACGACATGGTTCCAGCTTGGTTTCACAGTTTAAACTTTAATAATAAATTTAGTTTAAAAGAATTAATAATTTAAATGTACCGTCAATTTTAACTAAAAACCAACATAATATGATACTTGAGATGATCATAAATAAAAATTGATAATTTTAGCCACATAAATGGTAAATATTAATGGAAGATATAGGACGCGAAATAATAACAACCAATATTACAAAAGAAATCATATTGCAGTTAGGTTAATTTACAGTATTTTCTGGTTTCATATGGCCGGTTGCCGATATAAACCGCGAACCAACCATTCACTACGTTTTGAAAATTTTGAAACCGACCAACAAACCGAAAGTAAAAAAGAAAAATAAAAAAGAAGTCAAACCAATGACCGATTTAAACGATTTCAAAGTTTTAACCGAACAATAAACACTTATATTTGTACGTGATTAACATGTTCAAACACCTGCTGCATCGCGCGGGCACCCGTCTAGTGTAAAGAAATACAATAGGTGATTATGGAACGTCTCAACTTGGGCTTGTGGGCAGTGTCGAAGCTTGAACGAAAACTCTAGACGGGGTGGGATGGGGGACTTGAATTTTTGAACGAAAACAGATAAAATTACATTGCGTATACAAATTTTCGGACGAAAACAAATAAGTTTACAATACTGAGAAAATTATTAATTAGAAGAGAGGGGGGGGGGGGGGAGACTACAAAAAAAAAGTGACCAGTGGGGACTAAAGTAGGTTCGAAGGTGTCGGGGTGTGGTGGTGATGCAAACGGGCCAAGAGACGATTACGATTTTGGAGGTGGTGTGACTATATACGTTGGTAGGGGTGCACAAAGTTGGTCCGGTTATGGTGACTTCACCATAATCGAGCTTCGGCTATGGAGGATAGCTTAACCAGCACCATGGCTAAATGGTCATTTAAGCGTCGATTACGAGTCAGTTTTGGTTAAGTTCGGATAATTGTCCAAGCCATTTGATTGTTATTTTTTCAATTGTGCAATTGAAAATGATTTGGCTATGGTGTTCAAAGCTCAATTATGAATTTTTGAAGCTAAATATATCGACTCCAAACTTGGTTTTGCTGTTCCAAACATCATATAGTTGCAACTTGCGAAGTATATTTAATTTTTTGGAGCTGAAAAATGAGGTATAAAAGATAAATATGTAAAAGATGGGAACACAAACATACAAGTATAGTTCGGTTTCGATTAAAGTCGGTATCGAAGACCCATTAATCGTAACAAAGAGTATGTTTGGGATTGAGTCTGGAAAATGCTTATTAGTTTTTCAAAAAGTCATTTTCAAAAATGATGATTTTGGGCTTTTAGAAAACTGTTTTTTAACCATTTCAAAAAAACTAAAATAAAAAAGATTTTTTTGATTGCCAAGCACATTTTAACTTATTCGATTTTTAAAAACACCAATAAGCCAATAAACGTTTTTCAAACTCAATTCCAAACATCTCTCAAAACCGAATGGCCAGTTATTAAATTTATTTGACAATACCCGTTGGTGTTGTTTAGTTATGGTTTATTTTGGTTAATAGTTCGAGTTTTCTCACCCCTACAAGCTGGTGGGACACTGGGACGGTTATTGGCGCAAGTATTACCACTGTTGTGGGTGTAGGAAACAGCTTTTTTTTCTGTAAGTATTTAAATGAGCATTTATAGTATAAAGAATGGGATTAATTATTTTATTTTTATAATTGCAATTAAATTGATTTTGAGTTTACTTTACCGCTACCCAACTCGCCTTGGGCAGGCTGGTGTGCTTGATCAACTCGGGTACCCGGATAAGAGGCGACTAGAACGCCCTAGGTAGTAGGTAAGAGAGAAACATTTGCCCACCTTTTAAATACAAACAAATAAAGAATTGTATAAAGTATTATATTTCATTATATAAGAAATATTAAATTAGCATAATTTATTGCACACAAGTTTCCAAGTTGCATTCTCGGTCCTTCCAAAGGCACACAGCACTGCGGTCTGGAAACCGGGGGTCACTGTTACTGGCCGGTTTATTGAAATTATAAATACAACAAAACCTTTAACTTTTGTTTATATATAAATGTGCCCAAATAAGTTTTGTTGGTAACCATAATTAGCCCCTCTAGTTTAATCCATATACAAAGCAAACAGTCACACACTCACACCAACTCAATAAATTAACTAAATTCCACTTATAACAAACAAAAATTGACAGGGTCTATAAAATGTAAGATATGAGCAAACAATTTTTTCTATTACGGAATATACAGATGTTGCTCTTTTTAAAACCCCGACTCTAATAACATGTTATAATATCAAAAATTGTCATGGGTTTCACTAACTTTTTCCGCCTCTAATCTTCTTATATAATCTCATTAGGTAGTAGGATACATAAGGTTTATGATTTTTTCAACAAAATGTTCTCATGGTTAAAATTACATAACAAACAACGACGAATGCCCCCTTGTTCTTTTGCGCAGTAGTGTAAATATACCTATTTATGTCTGAAAATTTTTATACGTAGTGTAAATTTATTTGTTTTAGACCAAAAATTTGAATCCAGCTCCCCCTCATTTATGAAAGTTTATATATACTTTGAGTCCGGTTGACGACATTTTTGTTCAAGTTTCGTCATTGATAAAAAACCTAACGCGTTGTATGTCAAGAACGATTAGGGTGTAAAAAGAGTAGACCCCGTAGAAAAGTTGAATAACCGGCAATAACCGGTGACCATACACACACAGTTGTCTCAGAATGAGGACCTGCGAATGAAAATGAAATAATTGCACTACCAGTTTTGACCCCTTTGTCTCTCCAAAAGCCTCTTTCTCTCTCTCTCTAAATTCGTCAAATCTGTAATCCTCATAAACAAATAATAATATTAAGATTATATTCTTCTTCTGCTTATAGATTGATTCGCCAATTGTCTTTGTGTCCGATTTAGCAACACAAGAATAATCCTTGTTTCTCTCACACTTAATCTCTTGCTTGCTAAGCTGATGATTTGAGAGTCTTATTACATCGAATAATTAATATTATGACGTCTTCTGAAGTTGCTTCAACCAAATTTAACGGAGTTTCCGTCTCCGGTCACAGTAAAGGTATATTCCGTTACGGTTATGATATTATTATCTGTTTGATTTCACTTGAATCTGAATTGTTGCTTAATTAATAATATATATATCTATATATGTGTGTGTGTGTGTGTAGCTGATGAGGATATGGCTCTATATAAGGATCTATGGCGAGCTTGTGCTGGTCCACTCGTTACCGTGCCTCGTAAAGACGACCTAGTGTTTTACTTTCCTCAAGGACATATCGAGCAGGTTTGTTGTTGTTAATCAGATTAAGTTATTATATATATATTTTTTGTGAATTTATTTGAGATTTTATATATACTTTTTTGTTGATTATTGGTTTTGATAGGTCGAGGCGTCTACGAATCAGGTGGCTGATCAACAGATGCCGGTGTATAACCTTCCGGCGAAGATACTCTGCCGAGTTCTTAACGTCGAGTTGAAGGTAGAGAATCTATACAAGAAAATATCAACAAACTATTGGGGTGTGCACAGCTTGGTCTGGTTATTAGGCTCAACTGAATTAACCAATCGGTTTACGGTTAATCGGTTTGGTTAATTTCGATTAATAACCAACGTTTAATTTAGGCTAAAACTTTTACTTCGAAGTACATAAATGAATGCATATATACGTGAAATGAAGGTATAAATACATGAAATGGAGAGTTAAATATATGAAATAGAGGTATAAATACTATATGAAAATATGAATGGTTCGGTTATTTTCGGTTAACCGAGGGTACAAAAGATAACCGATAACCAATTTTCGGTTAATTTTGGTTTGGTTATGTTGGTTTTTGGTTCGGTTATTGGTCACCCTGACAATCTTTATACCAAAGTACAATAATACCCCTATACACAATTAACTATCGTGTTCTATCACAGTTGAAAGTACAATCATTGAAAATTGAGGTAGATTTTGTGTTATGGTTGTTAGTTTGATTGAGTTTTTGTTTTGTGCGTGTTTAGGCGGAACCGGATACAGATGAGGTGTTTGCACAAATTACTCTGATGCCTGAACCTAATGTGAGTATCATGAACTTGACGAGTTCGGATGATCTGTTTATATGTTGTTTAGATCGTTGATGGTTTAATCATCGTTTTTGTTATGGCAGCAAGACGAATATGCAGTTGAGAAGAAAGAAGCGCTGCCACCAGAACCACAGTTTCGTGTGCATTCTTTCTGCAAGACGTTGACTGCTTCAGATACTAGCACTCATGGTGGATTTTCAGTTTTGAGAAGACATGCTGATGAATGTCTTCCTCCATTGGTTTGTAGCTTACTTGAAAAGATTACTTTTCTTTCCCGAGTTAGTTTAATTTGTAAACGCGGTTTGGTTATGGGCTATAACAGATGTTTCATTTTATAGGTTTTCGTAACAAATCATTTTCGGTTGTAAACGGTTCGGTTAACTTGGTTATTAGAATAATTGGTTTGGTTAGTTTCATTAACCATCAGTTAACTGTTGTCTTTGAACATGGGTGGATTGAAGCTAATTTTAAAATAATTTTAGTAATACATTTTAATTATATATGAGAATAAATCACAACTAATATATTACCATGAAACGATATAACAAAATTTTTTCAAATGTTTAGTTATAAAAAGTAAGTATAAAGGTACGTTCTTATGTTGGTCATAGTTCGGTTATTTATTCACATATAACCATAACCAAACCAACAAAATTGGTTACAAAAAAATTATAACCGGATGACTAGCTGGTTATTTTGGTTATAGTTTTATTATTTAGTGTTTTTGCTCAATCTTAATTTGTGTTGTTGGTGATGGATGTTTTCTTGTTCTTTTTGTGCAGGACATGTCTAGGCAACCTCCAACTCAGGAATTGGTGGCTAAGGATTTACACGGAAATGAATGGCGCTTTAGGCACATCTTCCGAGGTACGTTGAAATGGTTATTGATTGATTAGATGGAAACTTGTTTAGTTGTAAGAAATAAACATTTATAATTGTTTGTAAATGGCAGGTCAACCGCGGAGGCATCTGCTTCAAAGTGGTTGGAGTGTCTTTGTTAGTTCCAAAAGACTTGTAGCTGGTGATGCTTTTATTTTTCTAAGGTAATAGTAATAGTAATAGTAGTAGTAGTAATAATAATAGTAATAGTAGTAGTAATAATAATAATAATAATAATAATAATTAATTTCACTTTTAATTTTAAGAATCCATGTATTTATAAGTTTATTTTCACTTTCATGATAATATGCAGAGGCGAGAATGGTGAACTTCGAGTTGGAGTAAGACGTGCAATGAGACAGCAAACAAACGTTCCTTCATCTGTTATATCGAGTCATAGCATGCACCTTGGAGTCCTTGCGACAGCCTGGCACGCCAATCAAACCGGAACATTCTTTACGGTTTATTACAAACCCAGGTATGTAAAAGTTGGAGATAATCGTTTTATGTTTTTTTAAGAGGCATTTCAACATTTTTATCATTCAACCGTCCCATTTAACGTGTAAACGAACGCGGCATGTTTGTGTTTGTTTGACTTTAACAGTTTAACCGAACAAACGATTGAACACTAACATTTAAACAGACAAAGTTTTGTTGTTTGTGTTCGTTTGTTAAGAAAATGAACATGTTTGTGTTCGTTTATGTTCGTTCATTGAAAGTATAAACTAACGGTTTACGAACGAACCTAACTGAACAAAGATGAACGAACATAAATGAGCTAAACCTAGTTTAAAGCAATGTGAAGAGCAATGTGTTGGGCCTAAAATGCTATTAAAACTAGACTAATATGCAATGAGGCAAAAAAATTTAAATGATTATATTAGTGAACGTAAACGAATAAAGTAAACGAACAAACATAAACGAATTTAGTGAACGAGCGTAAGTGAACAAACAATGTGTTTATGTTTATTCGTTTAACCGAATGAACAAAATATTTTTGTTCATGTTCGTTCGTTTATTAAATAAACAAACATAAGAACTTTCTGTCGAACAGTTCATGAAATGTTCAATGAACGTTCGGTTCATTTACAGGCCTAGTCCCGGTATTTAATAACAATTTTCTTTAATTCCACAGGACTAGTCCTGCAGAGTTCATTGTTCCATATGATCAATACATGGAATCTGTCAAGAACAATTATTCTATAGGCATGAGATTCAACATGAGGTTTGAAGGTGAAGAGGCACCTGAGCAAAGGTATAGTTGACTAGAATTATTCCAAAAAACATCTTATGGATTGCATCTCTTCATTTTGGTATTAATGCATTATAATTTGTTTAATATTTAGATTTACTGGAACCATTGTTGGGATTGAAGAGCGTGCTTCGAAAATGTGGCCTGAATCTAAATGGAGATGTTTGAAGGTACTACTAATATTCTTATCAAATTGTACCTTATTTTGTGATGAGTGTCACAAACTATAAAATATTTTGTATCGGTTGAAGGTACGTTGGGATGAAACTTCCTCAATACCCCGTCCAGACAGGGTTTCACCTTGGAAAATAGAACCTGCTCTTATGCCTCCTACAATTAATACACTTCCCGTGCATAGGCAAAAACGACCCCGGCCAAACATTTTGCCTACATCTCCTGATTCCTCTCTTCTTACTAGAGAAGGTACTTTTTTGTCAGTTGTATTTTTTGTTATAAATAAGTAACGCACTAGTCATGATTAAAAAGGGATAATGTATTTGGAGAATTGAAGGTTATCAAAATATTCAAAAAATTCATTATGGCCACCTGTTTATTCAAACTACTTTATGTATCCTGTCTCGTTTATGCCGAATTCAATCAACATGTTATAATATTGTAAAAAGACAAAACACCCTAGTTTTTTGTACATCAAATCATTGATAGATCGATACAAAGGTATTATCGTCTTTCCATTATTTTTATAAGCATTTTCTATGTACGCGTGTTTTTGGCTAAATTTGGTATAAATGAAACTACTAGATGGCCTATAAAGTAGAGAAGGGTGGACTTAGTTTGTGAGTTAGTTATGTTGACTTACTAACACTTTTGAGATCATTCTTTTTTTATATGTGTACCTAGATCTCTATTTATGAAACACTTACAATGAATTGAAATCATACCTTCTCTCTCTACTCTCTTCAGTAGATGATTTTAAGACACATTATCCCTCAGAGAACAATATTTTACCATAACAATTTCATTAGTTGAGTAATCTTGAAGTATGAAAATTATTTTCAACAAGTTGACTCTATGCAGGACAATCAAAAATGGCTGCAGCGGACCCTTCACCCGCAAGTGCATTCTCAAGGGTCTTGCAAGGTCAAGGTCAAGAAAAATCGACCTTGCGAACCACTTTCATGGAATGTAAAGAGCCAGATTCTTGTAACCGATCCTTTCAATGGACACCTTCTGTAACAAATGATGAAAAACTTAGCCCGTTTTCTGTTTCTCAACATTATGGGTCGGGTTACGAGCCGGATAAACTTATGCCCATTAGGACTATTGGATCCTCCTTCACAGATCTATTGTCGGGTTTTGGCACAACCAATGATTCTACACCAACCAGTGGCCAAACAAATCCGTGGTCCATTTTACCCTCCAATCTCTCCCTTAGTCTATTAGGCAGTGGTACAAAAACCGGTATTCAATCAAGTGAAATATCATACCAGACAACAAGAGATGGTAGGTACAGTGCTTACGACGATTACGCCCTTCATCCTAGTCAGCAACACGGGAACTGGCTGATGCCACCACCACTTTATACCAGTGACCTGATGACAAAACTGGTTAAACATGATGAACCCGTGAAACCCAAAGATGGAAACTGCAAAATATTTGGTGTACCGCTTGCTGGTAACACAAATGCATCTGATGTAAGCAACAGTTTGCAGTCTCAACAAAATCTCTCCTTTGACTCTGACTTAAGGTTGGAACAGTCAATGCACTTGAAAGCTGTTAACAATTTGGTAATGGATGAAGAGCAAGAGAAAGATTACCAAAGTTTCCAGTCAGTTGTAAAGGATGTTAACGTTAAAGCTCACAGTGGTTCAACAAGAAGTTGCACAAAGGTAATTCTATTTTACAGTTACAATTTTGACCCCTTTACTAATAAATGCATTGACGGGTCAAGTTTGGTAAAATAGTTTAAAATGAAATGGGCCAAATGAGCCGATGGTGTATCATTAACAAATAAAGCTTTTAAATCTCCTCACTAAAGAAATCAAATTGTTAATTAAAAAATAAGTCATAGTACTTACTACTTCGTATTCATATTGACTGTTGACTTACTTTCTGGGCAACCAGGTCAGCAACCGTGCAAAGTATTTACAGTTTTAACACGTGTAACCTGCCCGGCAAGTACGCTTGTAAACGAACACGAACTGGAGCATGCTCATCTTCATTCTTTTAACTCTAACCGAACAAACGAACGAATGCAGACAGTTAAACGAACAGGGGTTTCTTGTTCATGTTCATTCGTTAAGTTCGTTCTTTAACAGTATAAATGAACGGTTCACAAACGTAAACGAAGATGAACGGACATAACCGTACTAAAACCAATTAAAAGTAATGTTAAAAATAATCTGTTGGGTCTAAAAAGTTACTAAAACCAGACTAAGTAGTAATGTGGCAAAAAAATTTTAAATGAATATATTAACGAAAGAACTTAAACAAACGTAATCTAACAAAAATAAATGAATGTAATAGAATGAACATAAGCAAATTTTGAAACACAAGCTTGAGACGTATCAGCCTATATTCCTACTAATGTGATCTCCATTACTGATGGACAAATCTGTTCGGAAACAGAATATGACGAACATAAATGAACATATGAGGCATTTGGTCATGTTTGTTTGTTCAACCAAATGAAAAGGTTTTATTGTTCATAAACGAACTTTCAGTCGAATGTTTTGCGAACAGTTCACTGAATGTTCGACTCGTTTACTACTGACAAGTCAGTTTTTTTACATCCATTGACTATAATTGCTGTGCTAACTTTGATGGTTAACCTTTTCAGGTTCATAAGCAAGGGATTGCCCTTGGTAGATCTGTGGACCTCACTAAGTTTAACAACTATGATGAATTGATCGCTGAGCTAGATGCTTTATTTGAGTTTGGTGGTGAACTAAAGAGCCACAGCAGAAACTGGCTTGTTGTGTATACGGATGATGAAGGTGACATGATGCTTGTTGGAGATGATCCCTGGCCGTAAGTATTTTCAGTTTTTAGTCTTTTACAATAATATATTTATTTTTTGAATAAAACAATATATGTTCTAATGTGCGCGTGTCTGTGGGGCAGGGAATTCTGTGGCATGGTTAGGAAGATCTTTATTTATACCAGAGAGGAGGTTCAGAGGATGAATCCCGGGACTCTAAGTTCAAGAGATGATGACACGTCATCAATAGCTGAAAAAGACCAGGAATAATTAGGTAAAAAGTTCATCTGATTATTGCATTTTGTGTTTAAAAGTGTGTTTTATGATTTTAATTATGGTTATGGGTTTTGTAGGTTTGATGTTATAGGGAGCGGCAATTGAGAACTGAAATAAGTAACTTCTGGATGGACAAGATTCTCGGGTAATATAATATTTTGGATTATATATATATATGAAAAATGTAATATAACTATTGGCGAGGGTAAGCGTTTTATTCTGTACAGTATGTGTTCCCCAGTTTTTGCATGCACGTATGTTAGAAGTTGTATGTGAATTTCAAGAGTCGGTTGGAGAACTCTTGTCTTGTTGCTAGTTTAATCACGTGTATGTGTAGTTTATTTGGTTAAGAAATCAATAAAGTTATGTTTTGAGACTTGTTAGCTTTGTTTAATCGTGTAATGCACGACTTAGTGATGAAAACACATCACTGCAGTTGATGTACTGCGAGCGATTCCATAAAGTGCAACGAACAAATTAGATGTTGATTTTAGGATTTTTGATTTTGTATGTTCTGTTTTAAGTATCTTTCTGTTTGTGATTTTGTACCTTATAACATAACTTAACAACTAACAAGTGGAACTGTGAAAGTATAAACAAATGTATCAGATAAATTACTTTATTATGCATCATGTTACTGTGTTTGAATAATCTGTTCTCTTATACAAAACAACACTATTGACTTAAATGACAATTGACAAGAAGCATAACTGCATTGGTGGGTTTTACTTCAAATTCAATAAGATTAACAGCCAAGCAACGTTCATCGTCTCCATATCTTTGTACTCAAAGAAACGTTAGTTGATCATTTCTTCGAAGTAATATTTTTAAAACAAAAATACAGTCATTTCTAAATGATTAGATTCTCTCTTATAGAACAACCATTTTGTTCTAACTTACGTTTTATAAAATTCTGTCTTAAAAAACTAATTTGATTTTATAGCACTTCTCTTAGTGATCAATTTTTAACTTTGTATCTTATGTAAAATTGGACACATGTTTTTATAAGCGTAAAAGTATTTTGTAAGACTTGGTTTATAAAAGATGTGTTTAAAAAGTTTTTGGAAATTATAGCTATTATCAAGTGATTTTAACCTTGAAATCGAACACTCATCACTTCTCTTTAAATTTAATTTAGATTAGCAATTATTTATTTTGCTTAAAAATCATCAAAATATAGATAAAAATCATAAATATATTCAGCATAATCATTAATCAACCACAAATTTTAATCAACAAATAAATTGTGATTAAAAAATACCAAATTTAAATAACAATAAACCTCTAAATCCACATTCCAAAACCCTTCAGCCAGTTCATCAGGATTGCATTAGCCTACTCAACCAAACTTAAAAACCAAAGAACCAAACTACTAACGACTAAACCACTTCGGCAATCGACTCAAGCAACACCATGGTAACCCGCACACTCTAGCAACATAGCTCTTATCTCATCAGGATGAACATCTTGACCTTCTTTGCATTGCTACACAACCAAAAAATCCGCAGTCAAAATCACAAAATGGATCAAAACGAATTGTACAAATAAATCAAAGACAATATAAATTATAACCTCAGCGCGAAAAACATCAAGAACAAAACCATCGAAGCAACTGACAACAGCTTGTTGAAGATCCAAACCAATATCCTCTAGCCCCTTAATGGTTGACATCAGCAAACCAGGCCTCCTACTGCAAACCATATGGATGTTCACTGCTCTTCCTTCTCTCTGGCTCACCTCAACCTAAAGACGACAACAGAAATGATAAATATATGTTTACATTATTATTATTATTATTATTATTATTATATACTACAATGATAAAAATAATTAAATATGTTTAACGTTATGTACAAAAATTAATTAGAATATATATATAAGAATAGTTATAAATACACATAAATAAATAATAAGATATAAATGAAGTAAAAAACGAGCCAAGCACGAGCTTTAGAAATATGACTTGAAACAAGCCAAGCTCGGGCTCGGCTTGGCCCGTTTACAACCTAGTTAAAAGGCTTATCATTAAAGCCCGGAAATTTACAAATAGTTTTTAACTTCAAATAAATTAGCATAATTCTACAAATATAATTAAGGTATGGAGTGTAAATACTATTGCAGGCTGGCCAGTTGGGCTGGGGATCGCAGTGGGGCAAAGTTCTTCTTTGATCCTTGAAGGGAGACTGGTGGGAGTTGGTGTTAGAGGGTAGAAACCGGCTCCGGGGGCCGCCATTGTGGCGGGGGCAGTTGGTGTTAACATTGAGCTAGGTGGGGTTGTTTCAAGTTCATGGTTTAAGTCATTGATCTTTTGAAGAAGCTCTTTCATGTACTCGATTGCGTCTCCAAGAATTGAAGCTCTGTCCATCTGAAATAAACAAACAAACAAACAAACATTAAAGGCTTTTCATGAAGTTTATAAAAAATCCACGGGTGTACATAAAACCATAAAAAACTAAAAACCGAACCGAAACAGAAACCGACGGTTTGATTTTATGTTTGTGTAAAAACTGAACTTATCATTCGGTTTTGGTTTTGCATTTAATAAAAACCGAACAACCCGAACCCTGATTTATAAAATTTTCATTTTAGGTAATTTATTAGAATTAATAAATATGAAACTAAAATACTTTAGCCCAAATTAGGGTTGTAATCGATCCGAGTCGCGCCGAGCTAGGGCTCGAGCTCGAACTTAAACGAGCTGGCTACCTCATCAAGCCAAGCTTGTCAAATTTTTTAAATTTATTTTAAGATATTAATATATAAAAGAAAAATAATATTTTGTAACATACATTTATAAAAAATAGAATTAAAACATTAAATTGTTTTTGTTTTTTTTATAATGCTTTAAGGATTGAGTTGCATAATATATGCATTATTTTTATTTATTTATATTTTGGTATGCCATTATTATTTACATATACGTGTTAAAATTTTGGGTTTGATCTAAACAAGCCAATGAGCCGAGCCGACCCTGGCTAAGCCAAGCTGGCTCGTTTAGATTCAAGCGAACCACGAGCCTCAAACATTTTGAACAGCCCTAGCCCAAACGTATAATAATCAATTAATTACAATCAATAAAATAATTTAGACCCAAATTCATTATTTTAAACCACTAAAAGATTCAAAATTTAAACCTTAAGCTTCTTCCTCTTACCTTACTGATTCTGGGAACAACAGAGCGGAGCATGTAAAGGCGATCATTCAACTTCTTTCTCCTCCGCCTTTCCGCCATCAAATTCTTCGCCGGCGGCCCCTTTTTCTTCCCCTTTTGATCATTCCCACCACCACCATTCACAGTACTACTGCTACCCCCACCACCATTATTTACCTTCACCACATTTTGCTCAAAGCTGCCATCAAGCTCATCCGAATCGTAATTCAAACCCGACCCATCAAAATTCAAATCATCCACATCATTCACCCCATCTCCATTTCGCCTCAAAGCAGCTCTCTTTTGAAACAAAGTCGGCGGTGTGGCTCCGGTGGACACCAAATCATCCAACGGCTTAAGAAACTTCGGCCGGCTTACCACAAACGACCCGGGTTCCGAAAACGGGTACCCGTCAATTTGCGACTGTGGTGGGTCGAAATCAGAAACCCCGAGATCAAAGGTTTCGTTAAGGGAATGGGTCTGGGTCTGGGTCGGGTCAAGGTTTGGAAAAGCGGAATTGGGTAAGAACCAGTTGTTGTTTTGGTCTTCTGGTGGTTCTTCATCAGTTTCAAGCATTGATTTGAAAGTTGAGACTGAACTGATGTCTTGGTTAGTGTTTGTGTTTGTGTTGTTTGGTTGGGTTTGTGTTTCATCATCCATCCAGATGACACTGCTGCTGTTGGCTCTTGAGAGCATCTTAACAAATGGTTGTTTGAAAGAGAGAGAGTGATGGTGTTGCAGAGGTGAAAGGGTAAGTGTATTTATAGCTGGCTGGATACTTGGTGGATCTTTCAAATTTACAAGTTATATCGCATAATTAATGTTTATTTTAAAACTAAATAATGCATTTTATTTTATTTTATTTTATTTTATTGGGATTACGCTGTATAATAATAACCAAGTTTTTAAAATTGTTTCAATCATATTACTTGTAAAATCTTTTGTTTTAGTCAGGTAATTAAAGTTTTTTTTTGTTCTAATCCAATATATTTTACCTGAATAACAAGTTATGTAGGTTTTTTTTATTTTAAATATATTGACATTGCAAAATATATTTTAAAAATTGAGAAAAATAGTTTTTAAATTACAAAAGATAAAAAAAATGGAAAATTACAAAAATAAATAAATAAATAAATCTGAAAAATTGAAAAAAATCGTATTTTTTTTTTGCAATTTTCAGTTTTTTAGCAAAATCCACAATTAAATTTTTTTTTTCAATTTTTACTAATTTTGTCAAATTTTAAAAAACTATTTTGCAATGTCAAACTATTTAACAATAAAAAAACTTACATCACCTGTTATATAGTGAAAAAATCATTTTATAATTTTATTTCTCATTGTGTTTTGTGTTTATTTTCGTAATTAATTGTGTTTTTTTCCCTTAACATTGTGTATTTTTTTTCTTGATATTGTGTTATATTTTGTTCATCATTGTATAATATTTTGCTATCTATTGTGTCTTTTTTAGTTATAATTATGTCTTTTGTTCATTCTCGTTATTGTGTCTTTGAACTTGGCATTGTGTTTTTTCGTCGTTTTTTTTGGAACGAGAAGGACAGAGGAAACATTTGAGTTTTTTTTATTTTTTTTTGTTTTTATATATTGAGTTATGATTTTTTTTGAACTTTTTGTTGAGTGGTATTTTGTGTGGTCACAAATCCTTTTCCCACTTCTCATTTTTTGTTTTCCTTTATATTTTAACTTTTTCATATATATGTATATATAAAGTGTTTGGCAGATATATCGTGAGAAGGTTTTATTTTTCATAGTTACAACACAAAAAGTGGCGTAACGTTTGCTTATCATTAGAAAAAGACAACGACAGCCGTTTCCAGATAAGATCAGTTACTTAACCGAGAATAAAATATTATATTAAAAGAACAATGATGAATTTTTTGAGATAAGAACTGTTACATTTAAATGATAATAAAATATTACAAAATTAAATAGTTAAAAAAAATTATGATAACTTAGACAATTTTCACATCGTTCAATTTTTATCCATCTGTATAAAAGTTGTGTTCACAAGATATGTCTCGTTTTACATGCCAAAATGCATTTTTGACGTTTTTTTAAAATATGAAATGTAATCATTAAATAAAATAAGTAACGTATATGGGTCGCGCGTTAAGTGAATCTTTTCTACATATGCTTTCGGCGCAATCTTTATCTTTTCTACCACCACTTTCGGTGTAATCTTCGGCTAATCAATTCATTTAATGCATTATTTATGATGGTAAATAATCCAATACAATAATGACTTATCATACATTACGTAAAATTTAACCTACGCCATTGATTTTAAAAACACGATGTGGAAAAATTATAAATACATCAGATTCCGTTTTCATCCTAATTAAACATCTGCATGAATCAAATCGATTGTATCAAATCAAAACTCGATCCAAAACTACCTAGCAAAATATCCTGGAATAGTTCACAATTTGATTCAATAAACCTGATTGATTAACTAGACTAATTGAATCTTGTTAATTGGACTAATTGATCGATTGAAGACATCAAATAATACTGAATGTTCAATTTTGCTTCAGAATACAAATTAGATCATTTGAAATATTTAGTATGATTTTAATTTCAAGCATGATTCATCATTGAGAGTAATTTTCATAACTTATACTTATTTTAATAACCGGGGATAATTTAAATAAATGAGAGTAATTTAAACTAAACGTAGTTTTCATAATTGAGAGTAATTTTTATAACTGAGAGTAATCTTAACTTAGTGTAATATTCTACAAATTATGCACCAAAATCAGAGCTCAACTGAGTGTATTTCAGCAATGTTCATAATTAGACATCGTTGTTTAATTGTTGATTGATTACAACTAGTTTATCATCATCGATCATCGTCAGCTTGTCAATTTCATCTTTGTTTATTGCGTAGCCATTTCACAACCATTTTCACATATCGGTGCTCATCTTCGATATTCTTTGAATGATTCAGGTTATATTACATAATTAATATACATGTACTTTGTTTTTCTGTTAACTTTATGTAGGGTTAATATAATAAACCTAAGAATTTTAAAAAAAAGTCATACAATATAATTTAATTATATATTCAAAAATATGAAACTCTTATTCTTTTATCTAAATTTTTTTCTCATATCTGTTTGAAAGAATGTATGTGAGACAGATTTAAGTAATGACTCTCACGCTTTATAATATTATAAAAAAATGATGTTATTTTATCAAAATTTAATAATTTAATACAATAATGAATTATTATTTTAAATATTTTTGCTTGAGCACATTTATTTTAAACAACTATAAAGATTAAGTATAAAGATTAAAGTATGGAACAAATTTGGCTAAGAAACGTTTTTTTACTTTTCTACTAATGCATTGGCCTTTTAAATGATTATGATATATATGTAGAAGAGAGGAGGGGTATAGGACGACCTAAACTGACGTGGGATGAGAGAATTAAGCATGATTTGATAGACTTAAACCTTTCTGAGGACATGGTTGATGATATGAATTCATGGAGAAGTAGAATTAAAGTTAAGGATTTTTAGTGAGAAATGAATTCCTTAGGGCTTCTATTTACCTTATTTTGGTCACATTTATAGTATTAGTATTAGTATTACTATTAGTATTATTCTTCCCATATACATAGTATTAGTATATTCTTTTCATATATATTATTATTAGTATTATGATTATTATTATTATTACTATTATTATTATTATTATCATTAATATTATTATTATTATTATTATTATTACTTTTAAACTTTGATTTCCTTTGTATTGCTTCATACATATGGACTTTAGAGCTGAGGGTCTCTCTGGAAGCCTCCTCTTTATCCCTTTGGATAGAGGTACGGTGTGCCTACATCCCACCCTCCCCAGACCCTACCTATAGCTTTGCTGTTGGTGGGACTTCACTGGGTATGATTGATTGATTGATATATATATATATATATATATATATATATATATATATGTGGTAAGAATCTTAAGAGAACCTTTTGAAAATTAAGAATTTTAAGAACCATTTTGAGCCATAAAAAACATTTAAAAAAATCATAAAACGAAAAAAAAAAATTTAAAAAATAAAAAAACCAAAATTCTTATATTTCATTATGGTTTGATAAAAAAAAACTTTGTATTATACACATGTGTATAATTTCATAAAATCTCTAGTTACGTAATGTACACATATGTACATTATCATTTACCTTAAATTGTACGTATGTGTATAAAAAACGTGTATAAAATTTAAAAAATAAGTGTTATACATATGTGTATAATTTTGTTAAACCAATATTTTTTTTTCATTTTTTTTATAAAACTGGAATGAAAAATAATTTTTTTTGGTTTTTTTACTTTTTTTTTATTTTTTGTTAAGAAGAGTGTTTTTTATGGACTAAAATATTTCTCAAAGTTTTTAATTTCAAAATAGTTCTCACAAGATCCTAATCCTATATATATATATATATATAGAGAGAGAGAGAGAGAGAGATGACTTGGATTAAATACAAATTAAATTAACGTGTTAATTGTGAGAACCAAGTAGTGTAATTACACTACGATGTAATTACATAATTGAACTACTTGATTATCACAGTTAGTACGTTAACTTTCCCCTAAATATATTTATGTTAATTATGATTTTTTTGAAAGTTGATAAATATTTGAGTTTTTAAATACTTGTATGTTAACTTTCCTCTATCTTTGATCTCAGCATTGTGTCTTTTTGTAGTGTTTTCTTTTTGGAATGAGAATGACAGAGGAAACATTTGAGTTTTTAAATATTATTTCGTTTTTTTATATTTTGAGTTATAATTTTTTATTATTTGTTTTTGAAATTTTTGTTGAGGAGTATTTGTGTGGCCACAAATTCGTTTCCCACTTCTTATTTTTGTTTTCCTTTGTATTTTAACCTTTCCCTATATATGTATATATAAAGTGTTTGACATATATATCGTGAGTAGGTTTTATTTTCATAGTTACAACACGAAAAGTGGCCTAACGTTTGCTTATCATGAGAAAAAGACAATGACAGCTGTTTCCAGATAAGATCAGTTACTTAACCGAGAATAAAATATTATATTAAAAGAACAATGATGAATTTTTTGAGATAAGAACGGTTACATTAAAATGATAATAAAATATTACAAAATTAAATAGTTAAAAAAAATTATGATACCTTAGACAATTTTCACATCGTTCAATTTTTATCCATCTGTATAAAAGTTGTGTTCACAAGATATGCCTCGTTTTACATGCCAAAATGCATTTTTGACGTATTCTCTTAAAAAAATATGAAATGTAATCATTAAATAAAATAAGTAACGTATATCGGTCACGCGTTAAGTGAATCTTTTCTACATCTGCTTTCGGCGCAATCTTTATCTTTTCTACCACTACTTTCGGTGTAATCTTCGGCTAATCAATTCATTAATACATTATTTATGATGGTAAATAATCTAATACGATAATGACTTATCATACATTACGTAAAATTTAACCTACCCCATTGATTTTAAAAGCACGTTGTGGAAAAATTATAAATACATCAGATTCCGTTTTCGTCCTAATTAAACATCTGCGTGAATCAAATCGAATGTATCAAATCAAACCTCGATCCAAAACTACCTAGCAAAATATCCTGGAATAGTTCACAATTTGATTCAATAAACCTGATTGATTAACTAGACTAATTGAATCTTGTTAACTAGACTAATTGATCAACTGAAGACATCAAATAATACTGAATGTTCAGTTTTGCTTCAGAATACAAGTTAGATCATTTGAAATATTTTGTGTGATTTTAATTTTAAGCATGATTCATGATTGAGAGTATTTTTCATAACTTATACTTATTTTAATAACCGGGGATAATTTAAATAAATGAGAGTAATTTTAACTAAACGTAATTTTCATTACTGCGTGTAATTTTTATAACTGAAAGTAATTTTTATAACTGAGAGTAATTTTAGCTTAGTGTAATATTCTACTAATTATGCACCAAAATCTTTAATTGTTGGTGTATTACAACTAGTTTATCATCATCGATCATCGTCGGCTTGTCAATTTCATCTTTGTTTATTGCATAGCCATTTCACAACCATTTTCACACATCGGTGCTCATCTTCGATATTCTTTGAATGATTCAGGTTATACTACATAATTAATGTACCATATACTATGTACTTTGTTTTTCTGTTAACTTTGTGTAGGGTTAATATAATAAACCTAAGAATTTTACAAAAAGTCATTTAATATAATTTAGTCATTATATATTTGAAAATATGAAAAACTTATTCTTTTATCTATTTTTTTTCTCATATCTGTTTGAAAGAATGTATGTGAGACATATTTAAAGTAATGACTCTCATCTTTTATAGTATTATAAAGAAAGGATGTTATTTTATCAAAATTTAATAATTTAATAAAATAATGAATTATTATTTTAAATATTTTGCTTGAGCACATTTATTTTAAACAACTATAGAGATTATGTATAAAGATTAAAGTATAGAACAAATTTGGCTAAGAAACTTTTTTTTTTTACTTTTCTACTAATGCATTTGCCTTTAAAATTATTAGGATATATATATATATATATATATATATATATATATATATATATATATATATATATATAGAGAGAGAGAGAGAGAGAGAGAGAGAGAGAGAGAGAGAGAGAGAAAGGACTTGGATCAAATACAAATTACGTGTTAATTGTGAGAATCAAGTAGTGTAATTACACTACGATGTAATTATATAATTACACTACTTGATTACCACAGTTAGTACGTTAATTAATTTGTAAGTTAACTTTCCCCAAAATATATTTATGTTAATTATGATTTTTTTTTTGTGAAAGTTGATAAATATTTGAGTTTTTAAATATTTGTATGTTAACTTTCCCTATCTTTGATCTCGGCATTGCGTCTTTTCATAGTGTTGTTTTTTGGAATGAGAATGACGGAGGAAACATTTGATTTTTTAAATATTTTTTCGTTTTTTTATATTTTGAGTTATGATTTTTTATTATTTGTTTTTGAATTTTTTGTTGAGGAGTATTTATGTGGCCACAAATCTTTTTCCCACTTCTTATTTTTGTTTTCCTTTGTATTTTAACCTTTCCCTATATATGTATATATAAAGTGTTTGACAGATATATCGTGAGTAGGTTTTATTTTTCATAGTTACAACACGAAAAGTGGCGTAACGTTTGCTTATCATTAGAAAAAGACAATGACAAGCTGTTTCCAGATAAGATCAGTTATATTGACCGAGAATAAAATTTTATATTAAAAGAACAATGATGAATTTTTTGAGATAAGAACGGTTACATTAACATGATAATAAAATATTACAAAATTAAATAATTAAAAAAATTATGATACCTTAGACAATTTTCACCTCATTTAATTTTTATTCATCTGTTTAAAAGTTATGTTAACCAGATATGCCTCGTTTTACATACCAAAATGCATTTTTGACGTATTTTGTTTTTTTAAAATATGAAATGTAATCATTAAATATAATAAGTAACGTATATAGGTCACGCGTTAAGTGAATCTTTTCTACATCTGCTTTCAGTGCAATCTTTATCTTTTCTACTTCCGGTGTAATCTTCGGCTAATCAATTCATTTAATGCATTATTTATGATGGTAAATAATCCAATACAATAATGACTTATCATACATTACGTAATATTTAACCCACACCATTGCTTTTAAAAACACGTTGTGGAAAAATTGTAAATACATCAAATTCCGTTTTCGTCCTAATAAAACATTTGCGTGAATCAAATCGAATGTATCAAACAAACTTCGATCCAAAACTACCTAGCAAAATTTCCTGAATCAGTTTACAATTTGATTCAATAAACTTGATTGATTAACTGGACTAATTTAATCTTGTTAACTAGATTAATTGATCAGTTGAAGACAACGTTCAATATTGAATGTCAATTTAGATTCAGAATACAAATTTTGTCATTTGTAATATTTAGTGTGATTTTAATTTCACGCATGATTCATCATTGAGAGTAGTGTTGCAAAAGTCGAATTCCAAGGTCTTCGGACATCAACTTTGCCACCTTTCTCAACTCGGCCACCATTACTCACCAAGGTCTAACTCGATCAAAAGTCGGAGTGCTCTGGATTACTTGGCTTCCAAGGTCAACTTGGCCACCATATTTGTTGTTTTACTTTTGTTTAGTAAAAAATTAAAAATAACAACAAAACATGAATTTTTTGACTTATGGTTTTTTTTTTCATATGAATTATGCTTATTTTGACGTGAATTATGCTTGTCTTAACATATATATAATATCCAATAATTATTTTATGATATATTTATCATGTCCGAGTATTCCCCGAGTACTCCGAATACTCCCTACAACGGGGTCGGCCGTCTAGGGACCGCCTAGTGAGTTTACTGATTGAGAGTAATTTTCATAACTTATAGTTATTTTAATAACTAGGGATAATTTTAATAACTAAGAGTAATTTTAACTAAGCGTAATTTTCATAACCGGGAGCAATTTTCATAACATAGAGTAATTTTAAATGGACATAGTTTTTATAACTAAGAGCAATTTTCGTTGTGAGTAATTGTTATTGAGAGTAATTTTTATAGCCGAGAGTAATTTTAACTTAGTGTAATATTTTACAATTTCTAAATCAAAATCAGAGCTCAACTAGTTTATCATCACCGGTCATCGTTGGATGTCAATTTCTTCTTCGTTCAATTTCATAGCCATTTTATACGTCAGTGCTCATGTACGCCATACCTTTGATATGCTTTGAATGATTCTTGTTACGTTGCATAATTAATTTACATGTCTTTTATTTTCTGTTCACTTTGTGTAGGGTTAGGTTAATATTGTAAATAACAACCTAAGAATTTTACAAAAATTCATTTAATTTTATTTAGATTAAAATATTATGTTAGGCTAGTATTAGTATGGTTTGTATTTAATATTGGGCTTATATTGTAAACCGAGATCTATTGGATCTCGGTGGGCTTTTGGGTTGATTTGGGCTTGTGTGTAGTGCCTATATAAATGTATTTAGGTTTATTATAGGTTGGCCGTTCATAACGTAGACAAGATATATATCGGTGTGTTTGTGTAATCGGTTGTGCTTAAGCACTTGACCTTTAATATACGTGTGTTTTGAAGCATATTCTTTGTGTTCTTCGAGTGTGTGTTTACATAATATTAAATCATCTCGTGTTAGTTTCCGCATAATCACGAGATTGTGTGATATCACATTAAAAGTTCCGTTCTAAGGACTTACAATTGGTATCAGAACCTATTGTCCTATCCTAGGGTCGGTTGTGATATCATAGATTCAAGTATTGTATTATTCTGATTGTTTTAGTGTTCTCAGTGGTTGTTTTTCCGGTGATACTTTCGTCGGAGAAGGATAAAGGTTTTATTGGTTTGAAGATTGACTCAATCTTGGTTAAAATTCAAATCCCAGATATTTCGGGATTTGAATTGTTACCAAAGTTGAGACAAATAATAAACTGGTCAATTCCCTGCCACAAAGCTGGGATTGCAGTTATTAAGAAGACGAAGGATCTCAATAGGTTAACTATGTCAGAAGTCATGGCAATCATCAAGGCTTGCGACATGGATGACAAGCGAGCGTGCCATAAATCATGCAAACTCCTACAATGCAGCCAACTATAGTGTTGCTTCTAACAATGCCCTCATCTCGCAAGACAACTTTTCAATGTTATAGTCTTCTCAAGGGCAGTACACTCCGCAGTCTCAAAATAATTTTTCTATGTTTAAGCCTGCTCAAAGTCAATTGTCACAGACACCACCACAACTAACTCTCGTGTTCTTTTCTCAACCTGGTCAACAAATTGCTTCAGCTGCAAATCTTTAAGCGTTTGCCCATCAGTTTGAGGATGATAAGCAGTGCAAAGGTTCAATCGGATTCCCAACGCTTGTTAACTTTTCCAGAAGTGAGACGTGAATCGGCTGTCTCGATAAAAAATGATGTACAGAGGCACTCCATGTAATGCAACGATGTTGTTTACATAGATTCATGCTAATCTATCCATGGGATAGGTATCGTTGATAGGTATAAAATGTGCAGATTTTGTTAACCTATCAACTATAACCCAAATTGCATTATGTTGACGAGTAGTTTTTGGGAGTTTCGTGATGAAGTCCATGGTTATCATTTCCCACTTCCAAACGGGAAGTTCGGGTTGCTGAAGCAATCCCGAGTGCTTTTGATGTTCGGCCATGACTTTCAAACACGTTAAACATTTTGCAACAGGCAAATCGATATATTTTTTCATTCCATTCCACCAGTAGATTGGCTTGAGATTTTGGTACATTTTGTCACTAACGGGGTGCATCATGTATTTGGATTTGTGGGCTTCGCTCATTATCTTTTCACGTAACTCTCCAACGATCGGTACTCAAATCCTGTTTCCAAGTTTGAGTATACCGTCATCACCTTTGACTAACTAGTCAATGGTGTCTTTACGCTTTTCTTCGAAAGTCTTGTTTTCTTCGATTTCTTGGTGTTGAGCTAACTTGATTTGTTCGACTAGATCTACTTGGAGTTCTAGTCGTAGCACTCGAACTCTTTTTGGTTTTTCATGTTCTTTACGACTCAGGGTGTCGGCCACAACGTTGTCCTTCCCTTCGTGATAAACGATTTCACAGTCGTAATCATTCAACGTTTCCATCCATCTTCGTTGTCTCATGTTGATTTCCTTTTGTTCAAAGATGTGTTTCAAACTTTTATGATCAGTGTACACAATGAATTTAACTCCATAGAGATAGTTCCTCCATAACATTAAGGCAAATATTATGGCGCCTAACTCTAGATCGTGAGTTGTGTAGTTCTTTTCATGTACCTTGAGTTGTCGAGAAGCGTAAGAGATTACTTTCTTTCGTTGCATTAGTACGCATGGACGTGTCGCTAAAGACAACAAAATCCTCAGTACCTTCTGACAAGGCCAGTATAGGTGCGTTGGTGAGTTTTTGTTCAAGTAAATCGAACGCTTCTTGTTGTTTGGTTCCCCATTCATACTTGATATTCTTACGGGTTAACGAGGTTAGAGGAACGACTATTCGAGAGAAATTTTCAATGAATATTCGATTGTAGCCGGCCAAACCTAAGAAACTTCGGATCTCGGTTGGCGATTTTGGAATTTCCCATTTTGAGATGGCTTTTATCTTTGCGGGATCGACTTGAATTACATTCAGGTTTATGATGTAACCAAGAAATTGCAGTTCGTGAAGCAAAAATTCGCACTTCGAGAATTTGGCGTACAACTTCTCGTTTCTAAGTAATTCAAGCAAGATTCTGAGATGCATATCATGATCTTCCTTTGACTTAGAGTAAATAAGTATGTCGTCGATAAAAACTATAACAAATTTATCCAAGTAAGGTTTACAGATTCGATTCATCATTTCCATAAATGCGGCTAGGGAATTAGTGAGACCAATCAGCATGACCGTGAACTCATATTGTCCACACCTTGTTCGAAACGCGGTTTTTGGGATGTCTACGGATTGGACTTTTAGTTGATGATAGCCGGAACGTAAATCTATTATAGAGAAGTAGCTTGCTCCTTGTAGTTGGTCGAACAGATCGTTAATTCGGGGTAGTGGGTATCGGTTCTTGATAGTTACCTTGTTCAGGTCTCGATAGTCGATGCAGATTTGCATTGATCCATCATTCTTCTTGACAAAGAGAATTAGCGCTCCCCATGGTGATTAACTTGGCTAATGAAACCTTTATTGAGTAGATCATCTAATTGTTTCTTCAATTCCTTCATCTCGGTTGGTGCTAAATGATTCAGGGATTTGGAGATTGGTGTAGTTCCAGGCATAAGGTCAATTCTAAATTCTACTTCTCGATCGGGTGGAATACCTAGTAGCTCGTCGGGAAAGACGTCGGAAAGTTCGGAGACAATAGGCATATCCTTTATCTCCTTTAGTTTGGATTCTTCGGTGACGTAGGCCATGAATGCTAAGCATCCTTTATTTAAACATTTATTATCTCTAATCATAGATATTATGCTAACTTGGCCAACGTCTTTGTCCCCTTCAATTCGAATGGTTCGTTTGTCCGGGGCTCGAAGTTCTATAGTTTTGCTATTGCAAATGATACGGACATGATTTTTGGATAACCAGTCTATACCAAGTACTATATCAAAACCAACAAGAGTCATGGGCAACAGTTGGATAGGTAAGACGTAATTAGCTAACAAGATTTTCCCGTTTTCTAAGGCTTCGAAAATTTTAACGACTTCGCAAATAGCGGTCTCGACGCTTAAAGTTTTATTTAATTTCTTTAGAGGTTCGTTTAATAGACTACAAAAATTATAATCTATAAAAATTAAGTTGGCACCTGAATCGATAAAACTCTAGCATACGCGTCGTTAACTAAGATCGTACCGGTGATGGTTTCCGGCATGTTGGCCGCTTTCTTTGTGTCTAGGACGAAGACTCTTGCATTTCCTTTCTTTGGTTCATTATTTTAACCACTTCCGCCTGCACTCGAAACTGAGTTGTCCCATCTCTTTACAATTGTAGTAGGTCATCGACTTCTTCCAGCAGTCGGCCATTGCGTGACCTAGTTTGTGACACGAGTCACAGACTTTTGATGTAGAATAGAGAAGTGGCAACAACCCTTGTGATACTTCTTTCAGATTTTGCATTGAGTGTAGTTGGAGTTGGATCCAGATTTTCGTTGCTCTACACCTTTGCCCTTGAATCAGGTGCTTCCCAACTTCTTATAGTCGCTTGATGGCACCACCTTCTTGTCTTCCTCCTTGTTACGGATTAAACCGGTCATCTAGTAACCGGCCAATTCCATGGCGGAATCAGCGGTTTGGGGTAAGTGAGACCTTACCATGTCGCGAATTTCTCATGGAAGTCCCCAGATGTATCAGGTCACCTTGCTGGATTCCAGCTGGGGTCCGAGTCTACAGTACTCGTGGAATTTGGTATTGTATTCATGAAGATTAGTTCCCAACCACCTTGTGATTAAGGAAATTAGATTAGATTTGGTCGGTTTCGTGCATTGGGCAAAATTTTTCCAGCACCATCTCCTTGAATTCTTCCCACATAAGTTGATACAACATTTCTCTCCCCTTGCTCATGATTAGAGTGTTCCACCACTCTAAAGCTTCTCCTTTGAACATTTGCACCGTTTACTGAATCTTTTCTTGTTCGGCGCATTTGCTGATTATCACGATTGATTCCATCTCCTCCAGGCACCTTAGCGTTGCAATGGCCCCCTTGTCGCCATAGAATTCTTTAGGGCCAAAATTCTTGAAGTCTTTGAATGAACAACCTTCAGTTTTGAGTTTCTTAAATTTTCGATTAAATTCACCTCCAGCATTTTATTCATGCACACTTTCCTCGTGATGAGACGGGTTAGGGCGTGACTTGGATTTTATGGATTTTTGAGATTGGTCGGTGTGGTGAATTTGCCTAGATTCGGTTCTAAGATGAGATTTAGCTCTTACGGCTTTAGTTATCATTTCTTGTATTTGTTTCATGTATTGCTCGGGAAGTTGTTGATTATTTTCATTTTGAGCACGGTTGCCTTCTCTTCTTTGAGAAGCTTTCGCATTATGAGATCCTTGGTTCGACATTCTGAAATAATTATATTCTTTTCTTAAGCATACACTTTTATTTATCTTTATATATCTATATATCAGTAAAAGATATATATATATATATACATATATATATATTATTACACATATAACACACAACTTATATATACATATCATTACTTCTTATTTTCACATAACAAGAACGATTAACGTTCTTATTTTCACATAACAACACAAAATTACAAGAACAACAGATACATTTTCTTTGACAACACCGTAGGAGTTCCTAATCTTTCATGAACTTCTTGACCATCTTTTTCATCTTGTTACATTTGTGGAGATTTATCTCCCATCTTCTTCTTCTTCTTACCTCCTTCTTCGGCAACCTTCTTTCTCAGCTCGTCAGTCTTATGCAGAGCCTTATCCAGATGTTTCTCCTGGGATTGTGGCATGATGTTTGGATATCCATATTGCAGCGGTGGAGAACGATATCCTATCATTACGATGTCATAGTGATGTTTAGGATAAGGTGCGGAATTTGCTTCAGAGGGATGATTGAAGAATGCTTCTGCTGTTGCCTCTTGTTGACGGATTTCGTTTGCTTGCTCAGAGATTGTCAGAATCATACCTTGGAATGGAGGAAAGTCGGGTGGAAATATGATCTTGATTCCTTGAATGGATTGTACATAAGGGTCTTCAGGATCATAACATGGAGACACGTGGAAGAATGGATATTGACATCCCTATTCGGACGGACAATCACATTTTGAGTTGAACGAAGGTTCTTCTCTTGGTGTACTTACTAGATATTTCCTTCTAGATCTTCCTCTTCTTCTGGGTCTTCCTCTTCTTCCATGGCCTTTTCTGTATCAATCACTATAGGGTATAGGTGATACATTTCATACGGGTGAATGACTCTTATCTTTGGCCTTTGAGAAGGTCCATTGTAGGAGTTGGAGTGAGTGTCGGCGGGGTTATGGACAGGTGTTCCAAAATGCCATCGTCTTTGGTCGGAATGGCATCGCATCCAATCGGAAGAGTGAGACGTAGGTTCAACTTTGATTTGTTTATTGGCTAGCAATTCGTTGGACGAGTGGTACGTCGGGATATTGGATGGGTGATACATCGAGATATCAGAGGGTCGATAACCTGGGATATTTATGGGATGATATTCTTGCATCGGAGGATCGTTTGGTAGGTTAATCCGTAGTTTTTTAGTGCCAGGATAGTATACTGGTGTGGGTCGGTCAATCGGATGATCTTGGTTAAAGAAGTCTTCATATTAATCTTCACTCATGTTGTCTTTTGAGAGTATTGGTTCAGGGCGTCCAGCATTCCTTGCATCACGCATAAATCCTTCTATCACTTTCTTGAATGACATCTATGGGTGGTTTAGATTGAGGAGGGATAGAAAGGGTTACCAACCTATCTTATCCCTATTTAAATAAAGCAAATAACAATAAAAATTCTTATTCACTTGGATCGAAGCTTAGGTATTATTAATTAATACCTAATTTTCTAAGATCGATGGCTCTGATACCAACCTGTCACACCCCCATCTTAGGCCTGGGCGTGTGACTCGCAGTTGATATCGTTTTTGTAAATAAATCAGAGTTACGGGTTAAATGCCGAAATATTTGCGTGGATTAAAATATTAATATTTACATATCAAAATACGAGATTATAAAATACCCGTTTAATGTTAACAAAAGATTACTTGTTTATACAAAACCACCATTCAAGTTTAATATTTAACAAAATGATCTGAGCAATCAGATCGCCTAGTGATCACTTCGTTTTCCTAAGTGCCTATCCTTCGTTACCTGTAAAACAGCTTGAAAATACGTCGGCAACACATGTTGGTGAATAAACTGACACATAAAATAATTTATTTACTTAACCTCGAGACATAACTTTGGTCTCGGCCCGTGGCTTAGAAATAATCAAGTTAAAACTTAAAACACAATTACAAACTTAAGCTCTACTCGAAATCGCTCAGCAAACACCGCAGCGTTCGAGGTTACTTAGCTACCATCAGTATACACATGATTACCCTCTCTCGGACATAATTTAGGTCCGGCCCGTCATGGTGGAGGCAAATAATCTGGTGTGGCGCGGTATGCCCACCGTCTAACCACACATGTAAGGATTCAAACAAACGTACACGACAACCTGAGGGCCAGCGATTAATTTTGTTCATAATGTTTTAGATATACGTAATATCATGAAATCAATTTAATTTGACTCGGTTTAACAAGTTCTAGAAGTTTGGGGCGTATTCACCTTTGAAAGGATCAACTTCACTTCACTGATCGAATTGTCTTTGCTATCTCGGACCTATAGTACGAGGACAACACTTTGTTATTACTAGATCAATAATCTAGATTTAGACCTTTAGTCTATTTTGTATAATCTTTACCTCGATTATATTTTCTATTTGAACATTTAGTTCAAAACATCTTTTCTTTATTTATTAAGTTCAAACCTTTAGTTATTCTTGTTTACTTTTCTAAACACTATGTTTCTTCTTTTCGAGGAAACGTATACTTTATTTCTTTACTTATTATTTAAGAAACTTTAATAATATTTTTATTATTAACAAAGAATTATTATATATTCATATATCTTATTTATAAATTTTTTGTTATATTCTTACTGTTTATTCTCGAGGTATCGAGTTTACCCTCGACTAGGGTATAAGCCTTTTTAATATTTTATTCGGGTATTATCCCTACCTTGTTCGTCATATATTTTCCTAGACTTTCGGGCAACACCTTAACGCTACACGTTTCTCGAAAATCTTGATAAACACTTTCTTGCACATATATCGAGGCACGTTGGTCGTCGATCTTCATCGGCACACACTTCGAGGCGGGGTGTCAGCTTGTCTTGTGGCAGCACACACTTCGAGGTAATGCCGGGTTTCAGTTCGGATTACCAGGTACGATTGTCGGCTCGGTGGCACGCTTTTCGAGTTAGAGTGAGATAGTGTTTTGTAGTGAGAGAGGACTGAGTGATGATGAAATGAATGGGTTGATGGCCCTGCTTATAGGCGCTGATCAGATGACCCATCGCGATACGCGATAGGTCTTTGCCTTGGATCCATCGCGTATAGCGACGGGTCATCATCATATTTATTATTATTTTAAGGCATCACGATACCCGCGATGGACCAATCGTAGGTCATAGCGTATCACGACTAGCTTGGTCGCGTCACAACTAGCTTTGCCACATGTGCCACGTGGACACGTGTAACCGTTTGTCAGACCACGTGTAACACCCCAGCCTCTCGTATGACCAATATTGTCCGCTTTGCCCCCGATGGGTTGCCCATCCGGGAACTCACGGCTTTGTTTTTGGTTGCCCTGGTAGAGACTTCCCAGGTGGTCACCCATCCTAGTACTACTTCCACCTAAGCACGCTTAACAGTGGAGCTTTCATGCGCTCCACAACCAACTAAGCCCAAACGCGTTGGTGATGTTAAGAGGCAGGACATTACTTATGTACCAAGGATCTCTCTTATCCATGGCCGATGTGGGATAGCCTAAGAGTGGGACGATGTTGTGTTTGCCAATGGTGTTACAAACAACCCCCCTTTGGACTCATCGTCCTCAATGAGGTATGTCCCATCATCCCGAATGGCACAAGAGTGGCTCTAATACCACCTGTAACACCCCGGCCTCTCGTATGACGAATATTGTCCGCTTTGCCTCCGATGGGTTGCCCATCCGGGAACTCACGGCTTTGTTTTTGGTTGCCCTGGTAGAGACTTCCCAGGTGGTCACCCATCCTAGTACTACTTCCACCTAAGCACGCTTAACAGTGGAGTTTTCATGTGCTCCACAACCAACTAAGCCCAAAACGCGTTGGTGATGTTAAAAGGCAGGACATTACTTATGAACCAAGGATATCTCTTGTCCACGGCCGATGTGGGATAGCCTAAGAGTGGGACGATGTTGTGTTTGCCAAGGGTGTTACACCATGTAATCGCGATACGCGATGACGTTGGCTCTTGATCCATCGCGTATCGTGATGAGTCAAGAAATCTCGTTTTCGCTTTCTATAAACATAAAGACGGCTCGAGGCGATGTCAAAGTGCGCCATCGAAGCGCCACTTTACGCCTATCGTCGTCGCCTTCTCCTTCGAAATCGTCATCGTCCTTGTCCGAGCCCGTGCGAGTGCGCGTCGGGTGCGGAGCACCCTCTATTAGGACCACTGGGTGCATACTAAACATAAAAGAATATTACTATGAAAACTCCATCCCTTATAAATAGCTTCCAAGTTTATCCCACTTTTCATGTGAGATGTAACTTATCTTCCTTATTTTAATAATTATTGAATTCTTCCAACTTATAATCTTACCATATTTAAAATATTTTTGGGTCCTATTTTTAAAGTTGAAAATTTTGACCCAAAATATGTATGATATTTTTCGAGAGGTTACACCCCCGTTTCATGTTGTTGAACAAATATGACGTTGTCCAAAGAAAAGAACCCGTGTAGTATAAACTAACTAGGAAGATCCCCACCATATGTGATATAAATAGTCTATCAATTCCTATTCCCAAATTAATGCAATGGTTTTTAAAATCTTAACTAGTGTTATAACTCTCATTTACAAAAAGAAAGAAAAGACTCCCAACTTTTAAATTGCACTAAAAAAAACTTTATAAAATCACATTTTAAGTTAGATAGTAAGAGTGACTATTATAGGTCCATAAACTGTTTACCTAAAACATAACCTTTTTTTCAACACCACATCTAACACACATTAGACAAATAAAATTGAGCCAAAACCCTTTAACTTTTCAATTTTCTATTGTATATCCCCAATGTCACTCCATTAACACCTAGTTAAAGCTTACATTAACACTTGATTAAGACTATGATAATTGGTGACATAATGGGATGAATCTTAATTGACACACATGGAAGTCTCATATGTACTTTTCACTGTAACACAAACATGGAAGTCTATATTTATATTTCACTAAAATGCATCCAATGGACGTCTCCGTGCACTATTTTCTAACACACTCGTTGGAAATAAATAATTACATAAACCGTTATAAAACTTATTGGTTTATATAAAATAAACCAAATCCAACACGCTCATTAAGAAATAAATGATTACAAAAATCATCATAAGGCTTATTAGTTAATATAAAATAAACTACTTATAACACTCGTTTTAAGAAACGAGACGCTTGGACAAACATTTTAAACCATACAATTTATAACTTGTAAGAATTTCTAACATGCATGTTGCTTATAGAATAATCCATGTCTAACATGCCCGTTCTAGAATTTAATGTTCACAAAGAACATAGGTTTACACCAATAAACCCGGTCTAACACACACATTAGAAAAATAACGATTGTAAAACCGTCTTAAATCGAATGATTGAATCATAAACCATTCATCTTGTATCATGGTATATGATTTAATAATATACCACATCTCTACAAATCCACATCTTGTATCACGGTATAGGATTTAGGATTTTACCACATCTCTATAAATCCATACACAACTATTTATACTACATACGCACTTTCAAAGACAAATATGCAGGATTGTCGCGACAATCACAAAATAATTTTAATATTTTCAGCGTCCCCAATATCCTTAGTAAAAAAGGTTTAAGATTCCCTTAACAATCTCACAAAAATCTGTTTTTAAGATTGTAGGAATATTGGTCACTTTCTATATCAAAATTAATACAAATAATAACGATACTCTCGTTATTAACATGATAAAATAAGTAGTACAAATACTGTAATACAAAATACAAATAAGCAATGAAAAACATAAAAAATACGTTAAATGATTCAACTAAAAAACTTCATATGATAAAAGTCTTAAACTTGTTATTCAGCAACATTTTTTTTGTATTCTCCCTGATAAGAACTTAAAAATAAAATTTCCAATTTTTACCACAACAACGGCTTCTAGTAGTCTCTTTGGCTGCAAGAATGAACAAAACAAAAATTGACTGTTGAGGCTGAGGCACGTGTTCAACATGTTTCCCTTAAAACAGATTTCACGCCTCTACATATGACAACTCGTCTGTCTCCCAGGGTACAATGGCAGAAGCAGTTTGTACTGCCAGAGACGTCCACATGCCCGAGGTTACATCAAGTAAATTTTAGTGTTAGAACTTGTGAAAAAAAGAATAAAAGGTAGAGGAATCGAATAGAGAAACTCATCTCTATAGGTTCTCAACAAATGGGTCTTCAAGACTTTCTTCTTCACCAAGAACTCTTCATGTATGCATGTATTTTTCCTTGTAATTTCAAGCAAATACTTTTTCTAGAATTTTCAAATGAGGCACATAGCCTACCATATATACAAGAGTCATAGATTATGAAGAATCTCACTTAATTATAAATTATTTAGAGTCATAAAATCTAATAAACTAATGAAGTTCCTTAAGTAACTCTACTTAAGAGTTTTACCATGTAACATCCCGAAATTTCCATGAATAATATTAAAATATTAATTTGTCGGAAGACTTAATGTGAGTTAATAGAAATAATAATAAAGATAAAATGATGGTAGGATAAAATAGATGGAATTAGATCATGGACTTAGAATGAAGATGAGTCTAAGGTCAATGGGCTTAAGAAGTATAAATAATCCTTAAACCTTAAATCTTTTCCATGTCCATCATTCTACACCTTAGCCTACACCATAAAAACACACACTTAAGCCAAACACTCTCTACACTATTCTATTCAACGATCCAAGACTAACCGAAGGTAAAAAATCATTTATATCAACTGAACCAATATTTAAGAACATGACACCTCAGCCCCGTGATGCCGAATGAGTCGTTTGAATCTAGATCTAGCTTTATTCGGGTGTTTAATTAACCAAAAACGAGCTTAAGGGCCACCTTAGCTTGGATCTGGACACCCTGAAGCTACCTAGGTTATGAACAATCAAAATCTGGCCAACCATGGTGGCTAACGGTGGCTGACAGTGCCGGAATCGAGGAAAAACCCTAAAAATGCGAAGAAGAAGGTCTGCACTGAACATATGCGTTGTATATGTTATACATGCGCATATGTTTGGGCGCATAAGTATGTACGTATAAGTTATACGTGGTGTAACTTATACATTGGATGATGATTAAGAGTGACATATACGGACACATAACTTATGTGGCACATAATTTATGCGCTGGGGGGACTTATACGCCCCTAAAACTTATACGGGCCTAAGTGATTTTCCAAATAAACGAAAGATACATGGCGTATACGTATGTAAACGATAGATATGGACTTATATGATGGTTAAGATAAGAATAAGTAAAAAATTAATAATGTAAGGTAACGTTTAAAATGAAGATTCGATTTGATTAAATAATTGAACTTCAGTTTTTCTGATGAGGTAACGCTTAACCCCAGCTAGGGGCTCTGCCCCTTGGACCCTGCTAGGGGCTGCCGCCCCTAGAACCTTGCTACCAGGGGTGCTGCCCATGGACCCACGTTCGTTGAGGGTTCTACTAATCTACCTATGATATAGTTAGAAGTAGTTAATGAATGCTTATAATTAATATACAGTTAGTCGTGCACAGCTAAGAAGCGGTATTACAGTTAACTCAGAGAAGAACAAGACGAAGGTGATATTTTAGCCCCATTTCCTTGTTATGTTTTCGGGGCTGTGTTCATACTCTATGTGAGAGTAATACACTTACCTTAAATGGTAAGTGTATTCCTTATGAATGTTATATGTATGTGAGAGGATATGTGTAAGGATGAATTTATATAATTGTATGAATGTATGGTTGTACGAGTATGTAGGGAACATACCCTGATAATATCTTCGAATGTACGAAACAAACCTTAATAATGTCTGCGAATGTAGGGAACAAACCCTAATAATATCTGCGAACGTAGGGAACATACCCTAATAATATCTACGAAGGTTGTATGGCTAATTGCTCTTTAAAACACATAAATAATTATGTAAGAATGAAAGTATGAAAGAAAGGTGACATGCTAAGTATGTCATATGTATCTTCGGATGCGTATATATGTAAGTATGTGAATGTATTGTATGTTGCCTGATTAACTAGAACTCACTCATCATAGCTGACTTTTAGTATGCACGCAGGTGAATAGGCTAAGGCAGCTCGCTTGAATAAGAACGCATGACATTGGACTGAAGATACTGACATCTTGAAGAGAATGATATGATGTTATATTTAATTATGTTTTATTTTGTAAGACAAATAAGAAAGATGTTAAGACAAGTTTTAGAGTGTTATGTAATATATGGTTGACTTTATTATTTCCACAAAAAGTTTTAATTAACTCTGATATTTAGAACTGTTTTATGAGTATATCCAACGTTAAAGTAGGGCACCGGGACTGGGGGCTACACACCATTTGAAAAGTCTAATAATAATAATTTCAAAAATTTAATTTCCATTCACTATTTCTATTTTCCCAACAATTTTACAAAAAGAAAAAAAAATAAAAAGAATGAAAGGTAGAGGAATCGAATAGAGAAACTCATCTCTATAGGTTGCCAACATATGGATGTTCAAGGCTTTCTTCTTCACCAAGAACTTTTTATGTATGCATACATTTTTCCTTGTATTTTCAAGCTAATACGTTTTCTAGCATTTTCAAATGAGGCACCTAGCCTACCATATATACAAGAGTCATAGATTATGAAGAATCTCTCTTAATTATAAATTAGTTAGAGTCATAAACTCTAATAAACTAATCAACTTCCTTAAGTAACTCTACTTAAGAGTTTCACCATATGAAAAGTCTAACAATAATAGTTTTAAAAAATTAATTTCCATTCACTATTTTCTAATTTTTCCAACAGTATATAATGTTTCAGTGTATTGTTTATCAGTTTGGTAAAAAAAAGGTTATCAGTTTATGTTTCGTCAATGTAAATAGCAGTTTGTTTGTATTTGATTGTCTATTTGTGTATTTGTAAAACTAGGTTTCTTCCACCTTAGTCACTAAATATGCCTACTATGCACCCAAAACTAAGACTCAACAAAACCCTTAGTCCGAGTCTTTATGAAACCGGTGGGTAATGGGTGGATATATGACTGAACTGCAAGCTTATTAAGTTGTGGTTCATATTTGGTATTTGAGGGCAGAGACATATACTATGACATCTTTTGCTAGTCTGGATATTAAACTGAGAGAAGTGTTGATATTGTGAGGGGGGTATGAACATGTATGCCTTAACCGGAAACAAAGTACACTCATCAGGCCGGATCTATTATTTTTTATAGCATCATTTAAATATATTTATGGGCTATTAATTTAGAAAGTGTCAGTTTGGAAAACTAGGTATGACCTTAAACCTTACTAGTATTAATGGTGATAATTGACATACCTATGATAGAGGTTGATGTTTACTTTAGAGTTTGCTTGAGCGAAAGCAAAGATAAGTGTGGGGATGTGATGGTTGAGTAAAATCATGTATATATATTTGTGTGTTATTTCATTTATTTTAATAGTTTAGATATGGCGAACACGATTACTTTGAGTTCTTTTATGATTACAGGTATTTGATGCTTAAACGAGTTAATCCGAAGCCGTTAGGATGATGATTAAACAATATCTGAGATATATGAAGCATAACAAAGTGAAGATGGATGTTATAGAATGATTTGGGAAGAGTTTGGATGAGAAACTTGAAGCCGATGCTAAAAGAAAACAAGATGGGTTGACAAAAAGCGACCAAGAATTAAAATGAGCATATCGTGGGCTAGAAAATGAGTTACGAGACCCAAAATATATGAATTTAGGTTTCTCGACCAGAGGAATCTAAATATGAGGTTATCTTTGGTCTCGGTAACACACAACATGTGCGTATGGCTATCACGATACGCAATCGGCTTAATAAACGATAAAAAACGGGTTTTGACCTATATCTTCTATTTTACGAACCCTAAACCGTTATTACGACTTCAACAGCTGTTAGGAGATTTTGGGTGAATTTCAGGGCTACCAAACATATCTTGATCAATCCTAATGGCGTTCCTCATTATAATTGAAGACATATCGACCACGGTGTTGTGTGTTAGCGATTGTTGATACCTAAGGTTTGCCTAGTTAGTCAATCTGATTTGATCTTTGACAATTAATATATTAAGTGAACATGAGATTACTGTATGTTTGCTTACTTGAAACCCGGGTGCGATTTGTCTTTATTAATTGTTTGTAAGTTGTTTAATTGCTTGCTTAATATTAGAACCAAAATTTGTTTGCTTGTGTGATAAGCAATATATATAATTTGTTACTTCATAATATTGGAAATTGGTTACATGTCACATTGATCACATGCTCCTCCATGTTACATTGATCACATGCTCCTCATGGTTCGACACCCTGCTTATCCTTGCTTTCTTAGGTGATTAGAAACTTGATTTAATTGTTTTTGACTAGATAGCGACAATCTAACATCAAACCACAACAAGAATAAGATGAAGAATAATCTGCCGGTGATCTTGGGTCAAAAATTCTTATTAGAGAGATGCTTGGTGATATAATTATATACTTACGTCAATCACGGATACATCGTGCTATTTCGACAAATATCTCGGTGTATTATAGTATCATTATACCGTTCTGGGAGGCAACACGATATGTTTATGGAGAGAATCACATTGTGGCGATTTTTCAAGGAAAAGAGATTGTGATTACAGTGAAGTTGATCGGGGATGTTTTGGGATTTTGTAACATGCTACTTTTGATAAAAAAAATAAATAAAAGAAATTTCGTTTATTTGTTAACGTGTCATTATTTAGTTTAGATAAATGAAATATTTGAGTGTGGGGTTGGACATTAACGGATGGAATAAGGGATGGTGATGGGCCTTATGTCCATGGGCTTAAGGGTATCTAAACCCCTTAAACCACCCTAAAACCCTAAAAACCCTCATTCTTATCTCTAAGCTTCCATACACTCTTAAAAACACACACAAACACCTTCTTTGATCTCGGACCAAGATCCGAAGGAAAAGACCCGAGCTTGTGGGTGTTAGAGCGTCGTGATGAGCAAGACATACACCAAGTTTAGATCGTGTTCGTGAAACCGATTCGTTTAAGGTACAATCAATAACGAAAAACTCGCTCAGCTCGTTTAGTATTCCTACATCTATATATAAATGGTAAAAAAAATCAAACACAACGATTCTCGTTGAAATTCGTTAACATCTGATAGGTTAATTAATCAAATAAAGAACCGGTTATATATATATCAATCAAACGCACCATCGTGATTTGAAGGTTAGTTGCAAATCCGGTGTCTGTTGACTGTTCTTGTTCATATCAATTTTGAGTTTGACAATTGGAGTCAAAGATTTGATAAGTTCTAATATTCATTCGTTATGAATAGCGAATGACTAATCATTCGTTACGCAGTCATAGCGAATAAGATACATTCGCGTGTCTTGTAACGAATGAACCCCTCATTCGTCTTATAGAAGTCACGAATGGTGTTCGTCATTCGTTATGTCATGATGAGACAACGAATCAACCCTTTTGTTATAGATATACTCATGTGCCCCTGTAACAAATGAGCCTTTTATTCATTTCAAAGAAATCACGAATGGCCTTAGTCATTCATTATTCGCTCATTCATCCCGATTAGACTCAGATCAGGACATTCGTTATAACGAATGGAATCATTCGTAATAACGAATGGTGCTTACCCAGAATAAATTATAACTTAAGTAATTTATGAAAGTTTGTTGATCGAACATGTGAAGGATATTGAAGAAGGCGAGTTTGTTGATCATATTTTGAAAAAAAGACAAATTGCCATTATACTGAACTCGAACAAGGAAGATGTTGAAGAGTTAGAAAAAGTGGTGGATGTGGAGATTGAGGGTGCTGAAGAAGTATGTGTTGATTCAAGTGTTCCATATGTGAATATTTGGTTGATGATATGGATATGGAGGATGTAATGACTGAGGAATACCCTGACATATATACACATTTTAATATTGATGAAGGGATTCCACTTTTCATGACTAATCAATATGAACCAGCCGAGGAATGTTTAAGGAATGAGAAAGAAAATGATAAGTGTAAAGAGAAGGAATAGGAACCCAAGACAACATAAGCGTCAGATGGTATGTTCCAATACAATGCAAAGAAGATGAATAAGTGGATCGAGACATTACTGTATACTCAAAAGGATGACTACTTGCAATCTAAAGCTCGAATGTCCGCATATCAAATGAAGAAATATGTTTTTGTAAAGACCGTGAAAGGAGATATAGTTTCATGGATGTACGAGCCTGAGCTGAAGGTGTGTATCGTTAAGTGGGAAAACGGTATTCAATATTTTAAATATATTACTGATGTTCTTTCCATGTCGCACTGGGTTGTTCGTACACAGGTGTATAGACCATTCATGAATCCTGGGAATTGACAATTAGTGGATTGGTTCTATCGTCATCTTGTTCACGAAGTTAGTTATGGTTTTAATTTTTTCAAGCCTCAGGTGCCGACGAAGTACGTAGATGAGATTGTTTCGAGCACCGGGTGGAAGAAATTGGTATTAAATTAAGCCACCTCGTAAGTTAAAGAAACTCCCTTTGAAGACTTTACCTCAAAGTCTTTATAAGAGATTCAACAGGTGGTATTATGATGATCGAGCATGTGAAGCTATGAGTGTTTTGGGTTCTCATTCTAAGTTAGAGTTTATTAAGATATTGGACCCGGTGTGGCTGGTCAATCTATCTGAATATGATAACGACGTATTATTCAATAATCATATAAGATGGTTGCACAACAAAGACAATGAACTAGCTATAAAATTCCAACGTGTTCTCGTTTGTCATGCTTTTGGAATTCATATATGTGCCAACTGAAAGACTATAAATTTCAAGATGTGAAGATCACAAAACTCGAGACAAGGTGGAGTTTGTTGATACATTAGTTTTTGTCTCGTTCTTTGTTAATCATATTTGAAATAGATTTAATGTATAAGGGAAGTTTTATAACTGTGTAAGGGCTCATTCACTATGGGTGGTATAGCGAATGAGATCTGTTTTGTGGTTCATTCGTTAAGGAGTGTTTAACGAATGTAGGTTAATGTATTACGGGCCATTCTCTAAGGGTGTTTAGAGAATGACGTATCGAATGTGGCTCATTCACTATGCATGTATAGCGAATGAGTCACCATCTCCTATATTTACCCCTTTAATTTATTCCATAATTAACAGTTCCTATTTTATTGAAATCCTCTCGTCGTGCTGACAAAATTCACACTCAATACACACACTAACACACATTTAAATCTAATCAAGTATCCAGATGATTATATCATAGACTAGATCACATAGTTGAATCAAGCCATGGATTCTAAAAACCTAATTGATTAACTGAACTAACTGAGTCTTGTTAATTGGACAAATTGATAAATTTAATAAAGTGAATATTAATGAATGTTCAATTTTGATTCAAAATACAAATTAGAACATCTGAAATTTTTAATGTGGTTTTAGTTTCAAGCGTGAATCCATCATTGAGAGTAATTTCATAACCGAAAGTAATTTTAAGCAGAGTTTAGTTTCAATAACTGAGAGTAATTTTCATAATTGAGAATAATTTTAACTGAGAAAATTTTCATATTTGTGCATAGTTTTAGTTGAGAGTAAATTTAACTTCGAAAATTTTTAACCGAACATAATATTTTGCAATTTCTAAACCATAATCAAGGCTCAGCGTTTGAGCGTACCTCATCATCTTTCATAATCAGACATAATTGTTCAATTGCTGATTAATTACAACTAGTTTATCATCACCGATCTTCATTGGCTATTCAATTTCATCTTCGTTCAGTTGCAAAGCCATTTTCACACATATGTGGTCATGTCCGCCAATTTTGAAGCTCCAGACCTTCGATACGCTTCAAATGATCCACGCTAATGATGAAATAAATTTTAGGTATAATACAATTTTCATGTTAATTACAATTATGCCACCGCATGTATTAAAATTAATTTATACTTTGAATGAATCAACACTTAATGCTCTTGCGTACGTAATGTACGATAACTGGTTATTGTACAGTAACTCATAATGATAATAAGGCAAAATGTACCATTAATAGGCTATAAGAACCATTAAGAGGTGTCATTCTGGTGAGCCAAACATACTTAATGCTGACTGATTCACAGGCATGCTCTTAACAAAATCATTAAGATGCTACCAAACAGCCCTTAACGCTTATTATATTTGTGTTTTTATTTTATATTTAATTAATTTAACTTGGAATTTACATATTCTTTTTAAAAAATAATATAAGTTCAGGTGAGACGTAAAATAAGAACATAAGAAATTGAAATTGTTATTTAGTTTTCATATTATATGTATGTATCATGAATGATATAAACATATCTATAGCCATGAAATAATACTTGTTTTTTTTTCACAAATTCATTAAATTTCATGTGTCACATTATATTTGTCTGCAATCTTGAAGAAAGTGAATCACATACAGTTTTATTTCAAGAGAATTCAAAAACATAATTAAAAAAAATACTGTTTTGTTAATTTTATTATTGTAGATGTATATTTGAGTTAATATATTGACAAATGGATTATAGAAAGGTAAAATTGTGGGTTTTAAAATAAAGGAATAAATATATTCTTGTGTTCTTGTTCTTTTATTTGGGATAGAAGTAATTTCAATATTTTTAAGGTAGTACTAGCGAATTTATTTTTGTAAGTGTATGTCTTGACACGTTTAAAGAAAAGAAGAAGAAGAAGAAATGTTTGTCTTAATAAATGCGATAATTGGGAAATCTGGTTTACTTTTTAAAAGGTTTTGTTGGTATTTGTGCAATGAAAAAAGTTATTGTTTCATAATATCATAAATTCGATGGTTCAAAGTTTAGGTTTTATTTCTTGATCATATAAGAACCGATTACAATGAATAAATAGCCAAGAAAGGCCTGCAATCAAGGAACAAAATAAGGAAAGGAGAGCAATAAGGAAACTATAAAGAAGGAAATAAATCAATTCTCAATACTCCCCCTCAAGTTGGAGCGTGTATGTTGCGAACGCCCAACTTGTTAACCAAGAATTGCAACTGCTTTGATCCAAGGCCTTTTGATAAGAGGTCTGCCAATTGCATGGAAGTGGAAATGGTCAATGGTATAATGTCACCAGACTCCACCCGTCCGCGAACAAAAAAACAATCCATTTCAACATGTTTAGTGCGCTCATGGAAGACCGGGTTATTTGCAATGTGACGGGCAGCCTGGTTATCACAATATAAAGGTGTGGGATGATGAGGAGGAAAACCAAGCTCAGTCAAGAGCCATCGAACCCACAAGATTTCGCTGACAGCTGACCCCATGGAGCGATATTCAGCTTCAGCAGATGATCGGGAAACAATTTACGATTGTTTCTTCGTCTTCCAAGAGACTGGAGCACCACCCAAGAGGAGAGCATAACCCGTTTGAGATCGCCGAGTGTAGGGGCACCCTAGCCAATCAGAGTCACAATAAGCAGTAATGGTACAATCACCCTGTTTCGGTAACAAAATGCCCTGACCCGGTGAACTCTTTAAGTAGCGGAGAACGCGATGGACCGCATCTAAGTGGGGTTGGCGAGGGTCAGATACAAACTGACTCAGAATGTTGACCGCGTATGTAATGTCAGGTCTCGTAGCCTGAATATACAACAATCGACCAACAATTCGGCAGTAATGACCCGCGTCAACTTGAGGTTGCTCCTTTGCTTGATCAAGTTTAAGGTTTTGTTCAATGGGAAATTGGCTGGGTTTGCAACCCTGTAGGCCACTGTCATGAAGGATATCAAGAATATACTTTCGTTGATTTAAGATAAGACCCTCTTTGGTTCGAGCAACCTCGATGCCAAGGAAATATTTGAGAGTGCCTAGATCTTTGATGCTGAATCGTTCATTAAGATCTGTTTTGGTAGCTTGCATTTGGTCTATGTTGTTGCCAACCATGACGACATCATCAACATAAATAAGAATGGCAGTGAAAGTCGTGTCACGCCTTTTAGTAAAAAGAGAATGGTCAGACCTTGAAGGTTGGAAACCAATATCAACCAGCACAGCAGTAAATTTGTGATACCAATTTTTTGACGCATGTTTTAAGCCATAAAGAGACTTATGCAAGCGACAAACCCTAGTATCTCCTTCTTTGACAAAACCTTGAGGTATCTTCATGTAGACCTCCTCATCAAGATCACCATGGAGAAAACCATTATTGACGTCAAGTTGGTGTATGGCCCAATTTTGTTTCACGACAAGGGCAAGAAGAATTCGAACGGTAACAAGCTTGGCAACAGGGGCAAAGGTAGCATGATAATTAATGCCTTCGATTTGAGTGAATCCCTTTGCGACAAGTTGGGCTTTATAATGTTCGATATCACCATTGGGCTTGTATTTGATTTTATATACCCACTTGGAGTCAATCGCACGCTTGCCTTCGGATAATTCTTCAAGGGTCCATGTGCCATTCCGCTCAAGAGCTTGAATTTCTTTCTTCATTGCTTCTTTCCACCTGTCACTTTTAATTGCTTAATGGAAAAATTTTGGCTCATCGTTGGCATCAATGACCGCTAGTAAAGCTTTGTGAGAATTGGAGAATTCTTTGTAAGAAACAAAATTGGTTAAAGGATATACCTGTGAGGAATCTTGATCGGGAGTGGTGCGAGTATGGTCAACCGAAGGGGGAAGACGAACTTCATAATTGTTGAGATGCTTTGGTTGTGATCGAACTCTTTTAGCACGGATGGATGTTTCAGGCAATGTAGCAGCAGTTGGGTCTGATAAAGAATCAATGGGAACATGTTGGGCTTCAGGTTCAGAAGTGATGTTATTGGGTTGCGGAACATGTTGGGCTTCGGGCTCATGGTTGTCAAAGACAACATCTTGTGGTGGCCCAGATTCATCAATGGGCTCATTAGTTTGAGTTGGGCCAATGTTCTCATTGAGAGTGGGCTGTGATGTTTCTGTGTTATCATGGACCTCAAACAAATCACTTTCATCTGGATTAAATTGGTGATCCTTGAAAGGGAAGTGGATTTCATAGAATCTTACATACCTAGAAACCACAATTTTATTGCTTTCTATATCCAATATTTTGTAACCTTTGGTCCCTGGTGGATAACCTAAGAACACCCCATGTCTCCCCCTTTCTTCGAACTTATCTCCTCATGTATCAGTGTTTCGAAAATATGCCAAGCATCCAAAAATTTTCATGGCATCGTAATCAAGCTTTTGGTTGAAAACAAGTTCGTATGGGATTTGGTTTTGGATGGATTGAGAGGGTAACTTATTGATTATATAAACAGCCGTCAAGACACACTCGCCCCAAAAACGCTTGGGGAGGTTAGCTTCGAACAGAAGGGCACGGGCGGTCTCAAGAATATGTCGGTGTTTTCTCTCAACAACACCATTCTGCTGTGGGGTGTGGGGTCACGTCGTTTCATGCAAAATTCCAATGTCACCATAGAATTTAAGCATGTCATTGGAGGTGAATTCACCCCCATTGTCACTTCTAATTTGCTTAACGGTTTTCCCAAATTGGGTTTTTATCATGTTGCATAAATTAATAAGACAACGTGAGGCCTCATGTTTAAATTTCAATAAAAACACCCAAAAAAATCGGCTAAAATCATCAACAACCGTTAAAAAATATCTTGCACCCGAAAAAGAAGGAACACGATACTTTCCCCAAACATCACAATGCAATAATTCAAAACACTCCTTTGTTTTTATTTCACTGTTTTCATAAGGAAGTCTAGTGTGTTTGGCTTTGGAACAAGAATCACACAATTTATTAAGCGAAGAAACTTGAGCAAAATCAAAAAAACTTAGTTTTTCACCAGAAGTGTGCCCCAATCTTCTATGCCAAATGTCAACGGATGTCATCAATGCCTTCCTCTTGACTTCAAACGCCCCCATTCGGTATAGACCATCTTTGCACTTACCTGAACCAATCAAGCTCCTCGATTGGAGGTTCCGCATGACACAAAAATCAGGAAAAAAGGTTATGGCAGCTTGCAAATCCCGACTCAGTCGGCTGACTGATAAAAAATTGCAAGTAAAATCGGGTATATGAAGAACTCCTTTTATTTTATTCCCTCCTGGAAGCACGCATTCGCCCTTCCCCTTGACAGGTATGGGCTGTCCATTTGGGATCACAACCGACTTCTCATTAAGGGTTTTGACATTATTTTCCAAAAGTTCAATGTTGTGGGTCATGCGAGCCATGCTTTTTGTCTCTCCACTTGTGGTCTTACCATTTTCTGCAAAAAAATTCATGAAGGTGTTATATTGATCTTTTGTCAAACCTGGTACAGGGCTTTCAGTGCTGTCAACACACGCTGCCTTTGGTTATTTCATCACGTCTCTTATTTCCCAACCACCATTCCGGGTACCCAACAAGCTTGAAACAGTCGTCACGGTTGTGCCCATTCCTCCCGCAATGAGTGCAATGCTCAGGAGTGTCCGTACGCTTATCAGCAAAGCCGGTCCTTTTGTCCTCTTTTGGAATGGGTTGCTTGTCACGTTTAGGACCCGAATTATTATCACGTTTTGCAGGTATGAAGGCTTTGAATGCGACTGATTCAGTGGGCATAACCTTGTCGGGCGGCAATAGCCCTATGATTTTCATCTTCAGAGACAAGTCGATACGCATTACCAAGGGTAGGTGTGGGAGACATAGCAAGGATTTGGGTTCTGATAACAGAAAAATTGTTATCAAGTCCCATGAGAAACTCATAGAGTCGTTCTTTATCTCTAACATCGATCATCTTCTTCGCTAAACCACAGTTACAGCCGAGGCAGGTGCACTGTGGGATGGAAAGAGCCGACTGCATCTCATCCCATATGCCGCGAAGTTTTGTGTAATAGGCTGAAACAGAGGTTTCGTTTTGTTGTGTGTTGTTTAGCGTTTGCTTCAACTCGTATGCCCTAGGGGCGCTTTCTTTTCCGAATCGTTCAGCAAGATCAGTCCAGATCTTAGTGGCAGTAGTTGCATATTTCACGCCGTTTCTGATTTCTCTTTCCATAGCTGTCGTCGTGAGCCAACCTTTCACCATGGCGTCACAACACATCCAGGCCATGTAGTCGGTTTTGTTTTTCTGTGGTTTCTTGATGGTTCCATCAATGAAACCAACCTTATTTTTGGGGAATAAGGAGTTTAACATCTCCTGAGCCCAATCATAATAGTTGGTGTCGGTGAGGACATCATTTACATGCATTTGTTTTGGGTTATCTGAGGGATGGATGTAAAGAGGAGACGTGGTAGGGTCATTGGTCGTAGTCTTGTTGGCGACAACAGTAACATCGTCGCCGGCCATGGGTAAAGGAGGATTGTGATGGGTGTATTAGGTTAGGGTTCGCTCTGATACCATCATAAATTCGAAGGTTCAAAGTTTAGGTTTTATTTCTTGATCATAATAAGAACCGATTACAATGAATAAATAGCCAAGAAAGGCCTGCAATCAAGGAACAAAATAAGGAAAGGAGAGCAATAAGGAAACTATAAAGAAGGAAATAAATCAATTCTCAATATAATAAGCTATACCAAGAGTGACAGGAGTCATCCCGCCATCCCTTTCTCTCCATTTCGGTACTTAGATGGGTGAACTCTAACTTCCATCTCGAAAATCATTGAGGTTCTTCTTTGTTCCTCCTCCAAATCGACATGTAGTATCAGATAATCTTTCCTGTCGGGAGTTTTTGTTTGGTACCAACCATCACGGATGGTGTTTCTGCAGGTCCCACTCCATCTCGACGTATATCTTCCCGGCGTGTGTTTCTGCAGGTCCTATTCCAAACTAAAATCGAATGTCAACACAAGTTCATCTTAAGCTAGGCAGTCTAATAAATTTAGGCTAGCATAACTGAATCAAATAAAACTAGAAAAGAATTCACGGTGAACATGATAAAAGAACATAAATCAAGAGTAAAAGGGTGAAAAAACCCGTAGTCTTCGCTCCTTATTGATTAGCACTTCACACGGTGATTCCTAGCCTTCAAAACCCTTGAAGTATGCAATTCTAAGCTCCAAATCTCTCCAAATTTGGCTGGTAATCATGTGTTATCATTTAGGTTAAGATAATGATGTTAATATAGTTGTTTTGGCTAAACCCTTGAAAACGAACGAAACTTTCTCGAAAAATGAGCTCTCAGCGTCGCGCGAAGAGTAACTAATCAGCTCGCGTGACGCCCTGTCGAAAAACACCAACAACAAGCATATATAGGCACGCCGAGTCGCGTGTCCTACTTTGAAAGGTTGGTCGCGTGACACGGCTTTTATTGGTCCAAATCTTGGTCGGTCCAGTCCAGTTCATTCCTGGTTCGTTCGGTTATTGGTCATTACTCGGTTTAGCTCTTTTCAACCGTGTTCAATTTCCGAGACCTACACGAAACAAATTAATCAGTAATATACTAATCCTAAATGAAAACAAACTAAAAATAATAAAAAAATGATACAAACTGTACAGGGGAAATAATGTGTATTTAGCATTATATCATAGGGTAAACCCTAATTTACAAAACACAATTATTTATTCTTGTGACAAGCCACTTATTTAAGCTGAAAGCCCACATGCATCATTTCTGTTTCTCTAACAAGTCACCTGAAACATGTATAAAAATATTTGATTAGCAAAAAATACAGTTGAGTACATTCATTTATGAATGACACGTTTTTACAGTTATAATATTAAGATGTTTTTATATCTTCCTGCTTACAAATTACCGAAAGGTACTTGTCACTTGACCGTATTAACGACTATGTTCATATTGATTATTAGCTAACATTTGTCCAATAAGTAACGTTTAATAGCCAAATACAAAACCCCACAATCCCAGTAGTAACCATCCTATAAATCTACAGAGACTTAATCAATCTAACGTAATTAAAACCTTTTGAAAATATGTTGAAAGAATTTGGAATATCTGTCATGAGTTTAATAAGTTTAAAAATCATCCTGACAGTACTGGAAAAACCAATTGTCTCACACAAATGTAAATTGTACAAAAACTCGAATTTCTCACCTTGTAGTTTTATTGTTTACGAGCTTCCTGGTAATTCTGGCACCTAGATTAATAGAATGTAGCATTTATATATTAGTTTAAACCTAAAAGCTTTAAAGATAATCATAATATTGAAAACTTTACACGATGGCACAAAGTCTCACAATGTTCAGACCGAGCTTTGGATTCGTGTCCTAGTCTCGATCAGTCGGACAAGGTATTGTGGCAACTACTCGATATATTATACCAACACTCTAATGTGTGTGTGATAGAAAGAGAAAACTAAAAGTTTTGGACAATGGGATGAAGCCTTGGTCAAACCCTTTTAAAGATGATTTATGGGTTGGTCGATTATCGCGACGAACCTAAAATAAGTTCATCGCTTAGCGCGACGAGCTTATAGGGTTGCTAAGTCAGCCCTAGCTATTCCATGTGGCGTTCCGTGTGGCAGGCAACATGTCACGTCTTCGTAGCGACCACATTGCGTAGCGCGACAGCCGCAAAATTTTTCCGGATAACTACGAGCCTTCACGTATCACATCGAAACTTTTATTCATCAGTCGTGTAGAGCGATGGGAAGATAATTATTTTTTTTTTATTTTTCACAAAAATACTAAGGCTCTCACCATGAGTGTTCGAAGTGCAAAGTGCACCTTCAAAGCGCCACATTACGCCCATCGCACTGCGCTCGAGCCCGGTTCTGAACGCGTGAGCATGCACGTCGGGTGCTTCGCACCCTCGCTAAGACAACTGAGTGTGTTTTATCATACAAGAACATGAGTCCTCTTCCTTATAAGTAGCTTACAAATTTTTCTTCCTAGCGATGTGGGGCAAGTTCTCATTTCTTATTTATTTCCATGTGGGGTAACTTCACTTTCTTCTTTCTCCGATTTGGGACAACCCCACCATCTTATTTTTTTCAAAGTGGGATAATCCACTTTCCCTTTTACTTATAAATTGGTTTGTTATACGCGGACATTGTCCTGTGGTTGCGAATGAACTGGTCCATGCGGATGGTGATCCCCTTGCGGACGATTAGGGTCATTTGTGATTGGTTATTACTTCTTTGCAAATAGATCCTAGTTAAATGTACCGATGCGGTTTATGGACTATTATAGTTTATGAGGTTAAATTAGTTACTAAGTTAAGCCTAGTCGATTCATGATGGGTAAATTTTGGTAAAAACCACTTAACATCGTTAGTCCAGTTAAGTTTGTTAAACTTTAGTAGTTCGATAATTTAGTACTTGTATGATAAACAATTATCTGCGCCTAGTTAAAGAAGGGGATAACAGTCTAGTCAACATGTAACAAATTGTAGGTGAGTTTCTAGAACCCCTATTTATATTGTTTCGAATATGACTTGGAGCTGATGTGCATATGTAAAGGTAAGTTACCAATAATTTAACAAATGTTTGTGCTTAAAGCGTATAGTTAATTAGTTATCCCATATAGTGGGATTGACAGTGGCTCTTCTATGAGTAAACCTCGGGCTGAAAGTGGTCCTGCTATGGATGAATATTAGCAATGCCTTTGAGGCGTGTCTCGGTAACTGTAATTATGGAGAATTTGGCTAAATATGTTTGATAGTTTGACAATTGTGTTTTATTTACGAATGGTTGAGAACAAAGGGGTGTTCTGTTATGCGTCGGCACAAAAGTGGTATTATAATTTATTGTAATAGTTGTCAATTGATTAAAGCTAAAACTCACTCAGTGTGTAGCTGACATTTTTGTGTGCACAACATATTAGTAGATTGGCATACTGCAAATAAGGATGACTAGAGCACTAAGGGTTATCGGACACCCAATTGTGATAGTTGATAGGATCATTATCAGAAATTTTCCATTTCATTATAATTTACTATAAAACGATTACAATAGAGTGGCAGACAAATGGGCAACAAGCTGCGCCACAACCCCCTTTTGAATAGCAAAGCAAATCCTGCTAAAAACGAAGTTTTGGGACCTAAAAGCTGAAGAGGTTCCGTGTACGACTAAAGTAAGAATAGTTAATGTAATTATTTCCATACCATTATTAATTTTGTTTGGATTGTTTCTATAAAAACTTCTGTTGTATTATGTTAATTTGGTGTTTAAGAACTATATTTGCATGTGTAATCTCAACTACTGAGACCAGGTTCCAAGATTTTTAGTATGTAGTAAAAGTTTTTTCTTGAAAGACTAAAGTAAGAATAGTTAATATAATTATTTCCATACCATTATTAATTTTGTTTTGGAAAAGCCACGGTTCCATTAATTTGTTACTCAATTTTCTAGGTAGTTAGTATGTAAGTATGTGACTAGTTCTTTTTTTCATTGGTATATAATTAAAAGATCTTTCGGTATATACTTAAAAAGCTCAATATATAAACTTTTATTGCATATCATATATTTTAGTTTCAATCTCTAAAGTACTAGTAACGTACAAAATAATCCTTATGGTGTACTTTCAATTTTAATAAACCATATATTTAATAAATATAACCATCATGTTTTTTAACACAATATACAACTGAATTCTTCTTGCAAGAGGGCATATATGCCTGAAATCATATAGTGATGAGCTCGATACTGGTACCAAGCATAGAAAATATTGATACTGAAAATTGCCAAAATGGGTACCGTAACGGCTCTCGAAAAAATTTCCAAAATACCCCCAAATACGTATGATGAGAATCAACACAAGAAATAAATATTTTCATTTTTATTTCCTTCGCGCTACGCGACGGGTAGATATAAGCCTCATCGCGATACTCGTAGATATTTTGGCGGCCATCCGCTATGCGGTAGATGATTTCTTAACCCATTGCATTATGCAACATGCTGGCTAAGTATTCATGACACGTTGCATGCCACGTGTCGTAAATTATGAACTTGCAAGGCGAGACTTTCAAGTTTTTGTGCAACTCATATTATTGTGAGATACCCAGTTTTCCAATATTGTCTTTGAGATTATAAACATGCATAACTCATGACAGAGTATAACATTACAATTGTTTTCAAACAATTTTTATGACATTACAGTGATTAAGTATTTGCAGACTTACAGGATGATTACTACTAGTATGTGGGGTTTTGTATTTGGAATATCGTTACTTATTGGAAAAAAAGTTAGCCGAGAAGTAATATGACCACAGATTCGGTCTAGTGACAAATATCTTTCAGTAATTTGTAAGTAGACAAATTCAAAATCATGATAATGATGTATTGTAACATGTGTCATTTACAAATAAATGTATTCACTAGTATTTCCTGTTAGTCAAATATTTTTAAAGAAATAGAAACAGTGCTACAGGGCACTTCTGTCACACCTCAACTTAAGGCGGAAATGTCAGGGCGTGAACTGATTACTGACAGTTCTCAAGGTACTATCATGCAATACTTAAAATGACAATATCTATTAATTAAATTCAAATATACAAAACAAATCCAAATAAACAAAACACATCATCCATTATTAAAACAAATAAGAAAGTAAATAGTTCAAATTAGATTAAATCTTGATATCTCTTCCCTAGCATAATAAACCCTAAGTTTTTTCAGTAGATCCTGATCAATCAAATCACACGGTGACCTGCATATGCGTTGAAAATACAAATAATTTTGTCAATATGAGATTGGGTGAGTAAAACACCAGTTAAGTGAAATATATAACAAATAAAGAAAAATGCAAACTGTTCCTGTGGGATAAACAGTTAAGGCATAACACATAAACAATTTAACCAAACAATAAAGATGGGGCTAAACCGTTGCCATACGAATGGACATTGGTTATCAAAGATAGTCGTATGATCATTCTATTAATGATAGATCTCTATGAATGCGTTCATATAAAGAAAGTAAGCAAATAGCAAGTAGGCATAAATTGATACTCGCACAAGGATGTTGTTAATGTGGATAATAATACGAAAATATCCAAGTTACGCATATGTCCCCAAAAGAGAAAATGAAAAGAGAAAATGAGTAAAATAGGGAAGTGAAATACTCACCTTAGTAAATAAGCGAGGTGATATAATGATTTGATAAGATATAAAGGTAGATCAATGTAACATCACGTAAATATCGGGCAAAAAATGTCAATTTTTAAAGTGAAGGGACCAATTCTGCCAATTTCTAAACTTCAGGGGCCAAAATGAAAAATCTGATTTCTGGACCCATCGCGCTACGCGACGGGTCAAGAAAGACACTCATCGCGTACCGCGATGGTTGTCTGAAAGGTATTGACACGTGTGCCACGTGGCACACGGTGGCAACGCCTGCTGCCACGTGTCACCACGTGGCAACACGTCCGCCATGTGTCGCCACGTGGAATGGCGCCTGCCACGTGTCGACACGTGGCAGGTCTAGTGGTGACTGGCCAAGCCTAGTCGCGGTACGCGACAGACAAAGCCAAAGTCCCGTAGCGTACCGCGACGGGATCAAATTTTGGCTATAAATAGGGGGGTCACGGCATTGATCCTCTCACATCTCAAAATCACACACTTTACTCTCTCTCTAAATTCTCTCACTACCTCGTAAAACATGCCATTAATCCACCTCGAAAACCGTACCCCGTTACCTCGTTTTCCGTGCCCTACACCTCGATAAACGTGCCACTTTTTGACAACGTTTCAAGTAAGGAGGAGGTGCTGCCCTGACGTCTCGACGGCTGCCTTGAAGTACGTGCTATAAGGTGTCGGTGTCTCGATAAGCGTGTCAAGGGTTGATCAAGCGTGTGTTGATAAGAAGAATAGAGTCGAAGTGCTGCCCGAGTGTGAAGGGTATTTCTAAGCCAAGCAAGGTAGGCATAATGCCCGACCAAAATAATAACAAAATATTATAACGGCTTAATACCCAAGTCGAAGTTATTCTCGATAAACAAAGAAAGATATAACACAGAAAGTAAAGAAAAGAAAGATAAAGTATATATATAAATATATATAAGATTATTCTTTGTTATGAAATATATATTATTTAAGTATAATGAGTATACTTAAATAATGAAGAAAGAAATACGTTTCTTAATAAAGAAGAAACGTCGGGTTTTATAAATAAACTAAAAGGTTTATTAATATTACTTTTCAACTAAAGGTTTTAAAGTAAAAAGAGATTATGAACTAAAGGCTCATCGAGATAAATAAGACTAAAGGTCTTAAAGCCGGATCGTGTATCCGACTAATGAATGTTATACTCGTACTATAGGTGCGAGATAGCGAAGGAAAGACTAACGGATGGTGTTGGAAGCCGATCCCATTGAAAAGGTGAATACGCCCCACTTTTATAAACTTGTCTTCAAACAAACAAACGTGTTATGTGTAAAACTTTTCATGAGGCTTCGTGTCTCTAAAAACATTGTAAATACGAGTATAAACCTAGCCCTCAGACTGTGGTATACATTTGTCTGGATCCTTACATATGTGGTATGCGGTGGGCACATCGCACCACGCCTGGTCACGACCTCCAGCCACGATGGGCCGGACCAAAGTATTTCCGAGTGAGAATGACCTTGTGTATATTTATGGTACCTAAGTATGTCGAAACGCTGCGGTGTTTTGCTGAGGTCATCTAGTGTAGAGACTCGAGTTTATGATGATTGTTTAACTTGATTATTCCTAAGCCAAGATGGGCCGAGACTTACGTGGTCTCGAGGGGTAATTAAGTAAAGAAAATATTTTAGCGTCAGCATATTCACCAGCATTTGTTGCTGACGTATTTTTATAACATTTTGCAGGTAATCAGTAATAAATCTTGAAAAACAAAGTAGCTCAAGAATCCGATGGCTCGGATAATTTTGTGTAAATATTAAAATATGGTGGTTTTGTAAACTTATAAACAAATAAAACTAATCGAGACTTTCGTCTCATCTATTGTATTGTAAATATTTATAAATATGATCTTTATGTTTTTATAAAGTCTTCCGCATTAACTCGCAACTCTGATTTCTTTACAAATATGGTACCAACTATGGTTCACACTCCTAGGCTTAGATAGGGGTGTGACAGGTTGGTATCAGAGCTATCGATCTTAGCGAATTGGATATCATAAAACAATACCCAAGCTTTGATCCAAGCATAGGAAATATTTATTTGTTTATTTGAATAGGGATAAGATTGGTTGGTAATCTTTTCTTTCCCTCTCCTCAATCTAAACTACCTTTCAAGATGTCTTATGAGAAGTTAATGGAATATTATGATAAGGAGGCAAGAAGAGCAAGCAAATATCACAAATCCCCACAAGGCATCATGAACAAGGACTATTTTGAATCATTCTTCAACGAAGAACACAATCAAAACCCCAATCCGAGTCCAATCTACCATTTAGATAACACTCCACATCAAACATACCAAGCACCAAGATACTCTAGCTATCATCCAACAAGCCTTCCAATGTACCAACCATATGAAATACTGACATATCATCCTACTGAGATCCCCACTTATCAGCCATCTGTAGGTTCAACACATTACCCACCAAATCCACATCCTTCATATGCTTTCCTCTCCAACTTACCAATTAAGGAAGAACCAAAAACTTCTTCATCCGACTGGATGCAATGCCACTCCGATCAACGAAGGTGGCATACCGGCACTTCAACTATGGATAATGCTAATTCCCGTGTCAAAAAGGAAGGACCCTCTCACAAACCCAAGATGAGAGTGACAATGCCATATGAGAAGATCCACATGCCGGCAATGACTGAAGAAGAACCCGAAGAGGAACCAGAAGAAGAACCAGAAGAGGAACCGGAAGAGGAAACTGATCCCGAGGAAGAATACCCGGACAATCCAAATGAAGTAACCACACCGGAGGAAGAGCAACACTCCACCCCAAGCTATGGTTCTATCGATCCATACATGAAATTTCTCCACGAACTCAAGGGAAAGGCGTCATCAAGTTTTCCACCATACCAAGGCGAAATTCCATCCATTGAAGAACATGCCAATGAAATCCGTGAGCAAAATGAAGCAGCCGATGCATTCTTCAATTTTCCCTCTGAAGATACTGTAACTCCATACCCTGATCCCAAGAACCATTATGACATTGTAATGATGGGTTACCGCGACCCACCTCCAAGATATGGGTATCCGACTGACATGCCTCAGTCCCAGGAGGAGCATTTGGACTGAGCCTTACACGAAACTGATGACATTAGGAAGAAGATTGTTGTGGATGAGATGAAAAAGAAGAAGATAGGAGAAAAGCTTCTTCGCAAATGCAACAAACTAACGAAGATGGTAAAGAAATTTATGAAAGACTAAGTGGATAGTGATGATGGTGTGTATGAAGAATGAAGTTTATGTGTGTAAAATAGTTTGTATGATGTGTGTAATGTATGTATCATATGTAATAAAGATAGGAAATTATATATCGCTTAAAAACGATATATAAGTATGTTGTAAAGTAATATACATATCGTTTATGATATGTATATGAATGTGAAATAAATAAACTTGTATATTAAGAAAAGAAATGTGTTAAATTTCAGATAAAAAGAATAAAAAGATAAAAGAATGTCTAGAAAAAGCGATAATCGCGAGGTTTCCCGAAAGGAAGCCGAGAGACGAGAAGCAAAAGGGAAAGGTCCCGAGAAAGAGGAACCGATTCCCGAAAAATATATGAATCAAATTCAACAAATGATCAGAAAAGCTGTTCGAGAAGAATCTGAAAATAGATCCCGATCTAGACAAACAAGACATACTCAATATGAAAATCTTTCCCGAAAATCTGTTTCTAAACCCTGTACTCGACCCTCACATGAGGAAGAAAGCGAGCATGAGTCAAACGCCGTTGAGGGCGTTAGAAAAGAATTTAAGAAACTTAAAATTAGTGGATGCTCGTTTAAAGATTTTAAGTATTATGGGCCAAAAGAATTTAATGGAGACAAGGGAGCCATCACAACGGTGAGGTGGCTCGAAGAGATGGAAACGATTGTGATTACGAGCAAGTGTTCTGACGAAGAGAAGATTCAATACTCCGCCCTGATGTTCAAAGGCGAAGCACTGGAGTGGTGGAACACACTGATGATGAGTAGAGGAAGGGAGGTGATGTAGAAATTGACCTGGAACGAATTCAAAGAGTTGTTAATGTCGAAGTTCTGTCTGATGCATGAGACGGACCAGATATAAACCAAGTTCTTGGCTCACAAGGTTATCGGAACAAACCTTCATGAGTACAACACGAAATTTCACGAATATTGTCGTTTGGTACCCTATCTAGTCACACCCGAGTCTAGCAAAGTTACACGTTACATTTGGGGATTGCCACGAGAAATTCGTGACATGGTGAGGTCACACTTACCACAAACCGCTGACTCTGCGATGGAGTTAGCTGGATATTTGATGGGCGGAATGATCCGCAATAAAGAAGAAGACAAGAAAGTTGTGACGACGCAAGACTCCAAAAAGGAAGGAAATACCCGTTTCAAGGGTAAGGGAATTGACCAACGAAGGTCAGGCTTCAACCCCGGCATCCCACAATGCAAAATTTGTAAGAAGTATCATAGGGGTAGATGCCATTTAGCTCCACGACTTTGTGAATCATGTCACAAACCCGGCCACGCTGCGGCCGGTTGTTGGAAGAAAAAGATGACCTGCTACAACTGTAAGGAGATGGGACATCTCAGCTTTGAATGCCCCAAGAATAAGCCCGTGGCTGGCGGTGCGGGTGGTAGCGGTCAAAAGAGCGAGCCTAAGAAGGGCAATGCAAGAGTCTTCGTCCTTGACACGAAGAAAGCAGCCGACACACCGGAAACTATCACCGGTACGTTCCTTGTTAACAACGTTTATGCTAGAGTCTTGTTTGATTCAGGTGCCAACTTAAGTTTTATAAATTATAACTTTTGTAGTCTATTAAACGAACCTTTAATCAAACTCAACAAAACTCTAAGCGTCGAGACCGCTAGTGGCGAAACTATTAGAATCTCCAAAGCTTTAGAAAACGGAAAAATCTTATTAGCCGGTTATTTTTTGCCTATTCAATTGCTACCCATGACTCTTGCTGCTTTTGATGTTGTATTGGGTATGGATTGGTTATCCGACAACCATGCTCGTATCCTTTGCAATAGCAAGACTGTTGAACTTCAAGCCCCGGATAAACGAACTATTCGAATTGAAGGGGATAAATACGCTCGCCGAGTTACCCTAATCTCCATGATAAGTGTAAGTCCCCCCGGGGCGTCGCCGATCGATACGAGATCCGCACGAGGTCTAGGAGTGCGGAATCCTCCTAGACTCGTTTAATGGTGTAGAAGACGAAGAACACGATTACACACAAACACATACACGAACAAACACACGAATGGGATAAACACATCTGCAGATCTTTTATATAATAACCAAACACGTTACATACCGAACATAAACAGAAACACGGCCGACCCGAGGTGAGCTCTACCTCGGGTCGTCCCACACGACTCTCCCTCTCTGTTTCTCTCTAGACAATTGAACTGCAACACAAAACTCTCTAACTTTCTGGATACTCACCACCTAAACAAGACACACATATACATATATATAAACTTCGTGGGCTTGGGCTTGGGCCTGTAGGCGAAGTTGTTCTAACTTCGCCTATGGCGAAGTTGTTCTAACTTCGCCTATGGCAAAGTTGTTCTAACTTCGTACTTCGTTTCCGCTGATCAGAATTGCATAGCGACGGTCACAAAATGCACCAACAATATGGGCTAACAGATGTTTAAATCAAGGATGCTTAGCATTCATGGCCTACGTCACCCAAGAATCAAAATCCAAAGAAATCAAAGACGTTCCTGTTGTTTCTGACTATGCCGATGTATTTCCCGATGAACTTCCCGGCATTCCTCCCGATCGTGAAGTAGAGTTTAGAATCGATCTTATTCCTGGTACTGCTACAATCGCTAAAGCTCCATATCGCCTCGCGCCAACCGATATGAAAGAACTAAAGAAACAATTAGACGAGCTTCTCGAGAAAGGTTTTATATGACCAAGTTCATCACCATGGGGAGCGCCGATATTATTCGTCAAGAAGAAGGATGGGTCCATGCGTATGTGCATCGACTATCGAGCTCTTAACAAAGTTACAATCAAGAATCGATATCCACTCCCTCGAATCGACGACCTTTTTGATCAACTTCAAGGTGCTAGCTACTTTTCAAAAATCGATCTTCGTTCCGGCTATCACCAACTCAAAGTTCAAACCGAAGATATTCCGAAAACGGCTTTCTGAACAAGGTATGGACATTATGAGTTCACGGTTATGCCATTTGGACTTACTAATGCGCCAACAACGTTTATGGACATGATGAATCGTATCTTCATAGACGACATACTTATTTATTCTAAGTCTAAGGACGATCATGAATATCATCTTCAAACCTTACTTGAAATTTTATGAACCGAGAAATTGTACGCCAAGTTCTCTAAATGCGAATTCTGGTTACACGAGGTGCAATTTCTTGGTCACATCATTAATGTCAACGCTATTCAAGTGGACCCCGCAAAGATTGAAGCTATCTCTAAGTGGGAAGTCCCAAAATCGCCAACCGAAATCTGAAGTTTCTTGGGATTGGCCGGCTACTACCGTAGATTCATCGAGAACTTTTCTCGAATCGCTGTTCCCCTAACTTCATTAACTTGTAAGAACATCAAGTACGAATGGGGAACAAAGCAACAAGAGGCATTTGATATACTTAAACAAAAGCTAACCCAAGCTCTTATACTGGCTTTGCCAGAGGGTACCGAAGACTTTGTTGTCTTTAGCGACGCATCTCATTCCGGTTTGGGATGTGTGTTAATGCAACGAAAGAAAGTAATCGCTTATGCCTCTCGTCAACTCAAGGTGCACGGAAAGAATTATACAACTCACGATCTAGAGTTAGGCTCCATAATCTTTGCACTTAAGATATGGAGACACTATCTCTATGGAGTAAGATTGATCGTGTACACCGATCATAAAAGCTTGAAACACATATTTGAGCAAAAAGAGCTTAATATGCGCCAACGACGCTGGATGGAAACTCTTAACGACTACGATTGTGAATCGTTTATCACGAAGGTAAAGACAACGTTGTGGCTGATGCCTTAATTCGAAAGAGCACGAAAAGCCAAAAAAGAGTCCGAGCGTTAATGCTAGAACTTCAAATTGATCTTATCGACCAAATTAAATCTGCTCAAGCTCAAGCTATTCACGAAAACAAGATCTCCGATAAAAACCATAACGACACCACTGACTCGTTAGTCAAAGGTGACGATGGTATCCTTAGAATGGGAAACCGAATTTGGGTACCGATCTTTGGAAACTTGCGTGAGAAAATCATGAATGAAGCTCACAAAACAAAGTACATGATGCATCCCGGTAGTGACAAAATGTATCAAAACCTCAAGTCGAACTACTGGTGGAATGGAATGAAAAAGGACATCGCTTCGCACGTTGCGAAATGTCTAACATGCTTGAAAGTCAAGGCTGAACACCAAAAGCCTTCGGGATTGCTTCAGCAACCCGAACTTCCCGTATGGAAGTGGGAGTTAATCACTATGGATTTCATTACTAAACTCCCGAAGATGACTCAACAACATAATGCTATATGGGTAATTGTGGATCGTTTAACAAAATCTGCACACTTCATTCCTATCAAAGAGTCGTACTCAATGGATAGACTAACGCGTATTTATGTAAACAACATTGTTGCTTTGCATGGAGTACCGTTGTCTATAATCTCTGATCGAGACAGCCGTTTTACATCTCACTTTTGGAAAATCTTCCAACAAGCTCTTGGTACAAAATTAAACCTTAGCATTGCCTATCATACACAAACCGATGGGCAAAGCGACAGGTCAATTCAAACGTTGGAAGATATGCTCCGCGCTTGTGTGATAGACTTAGGTAGAAGTTAGGATGACCACTTACCCCTAATGGAATTTTCATATAACAATAGTTACCACACGAGTATTCAAGCCGCACCATTCGAGGCGTTATATGGTCGAAAATGTAGAACGCATGTGTGCTGGTCTGAAACCGGAGACAATCAATTATCTGGACCCGATATAGTCCAAGAAACCACCGACAAAGTTCTTCAAATCCGTGAACGATTTAAGGCGGCACGTGATCGCCAAAAGAGTTACGCCAATGTCCATCGTAAGCCATTAGAGTTTAATGTCGGTGACAAGGTTCTTTTAAAAGTCTCGCCATGGAAGGGCGTAGTCCGTTTCGGCAAGAAAGGCAAGCTAAGTCCTCAATTCGTTGGACCCTTCGAGGTGCTCGAACGAATTGGTACCGTCGCATACCGTTTGCGACTACCCGAGGAAATGCAAGGGATACACGACGTATTCCATGTATCGAATCTGCGTAAGTGTCTAGCCGATGAGTCTCTTTCGATGCCACTAAAAGATGTAGAAATTAACGAAAACTTAAAATTCATTGAAAGACCAATTCAAATTGAAGATTCGAAAACTAAGAAACTTAAAAGACGAACTTTGAAAATCGTGAAAGTAAGATGGGACTCACGAAGAGGACCCGAGTATACATGGGAACTCGAGTCCGAGATGAGGAAGAAATACCCCAACTTGTTATCATAATCAATCTCGAGGAAGAGATTTATTTCAAGGTGGGGAGGATGTAACATCACGTAAATATCGGGCTAAAAATGTCAATTTTTAAAGTCAAAGGACCAATTCTGCCAATTTCAAAACTTCAGGGGCCAAATTGATAAATCTGATTTCTGGACCCATCGCGCTATGTGATGGGTCAAGAAAGACACCCATCGCGTACCGCGATGGGTTGTCTGACAGCCGATGAGCCACGTGGCACACGGTAGAAGCTTGTGTGATAGACTTAGGTAGAAGCTATTGACACGTGTGCCACGTGGCACACGGTGGCAATGCCTGCTGCCACGTGTCACCATGTGGCAACACGTCCGCCACGTGTCGCCACGTGGAACGGCGCCTGCCACATGTCGACACGTGGCAGGTCTAGTGGTGACTGGCCAAGCCTAGTCGCGGTACGCGACAGGCAAAGCCAAAGTCTCGTCGCGTACCGCGACGGGATCAAATTTTGGCTACAAATAGGGGGGTCACGGCATTGATCCTCTCACACCTCAAAATCACACACTTTACTCTCTCTCTAACTTCTCTCACTACCTCGTAAAACGTGCCATTAATCCACCTCGAAAATCGTACCCCGTTACCTCGTTTTCCGTGCCCTACACCTCGATAAACGTGCCACTTTTCGACAATGTTTCAAGTAAGGAGGAGGTGCTGCCCTGACGTCCCGACGACTGCCTTGAAGTACGTGCTATAAGGTGTTGGTGTCTCGATAAGCGTGGCAAGGGTTGATCAAGCGTGTGTTGATAAGAAGGATAGAGTTGAAGTGTTGCCCGAGTGTGAAGGGTATTTCTAAGCCAAGCAAGGTAGGCATAATGCCTGACCAAAATAATAATAAAATATTACAACGGCTTAATATCCATGTCGAAGTTATTCTCGATAAACAAAGAAAGATATAACAAAGAAAGTAAAGAAAAGAAAGATAAAGTATATATATATATATATATAATTATTCTTTGTTATGAAATATATATTATTTAAGTATAATGAGTATACTTAAATAATGAAGAAAGAAATACGTTTCTTAATGAAGAAGAAACGTCGGGTTTTATAAATAAACTAAAAGGTTTATTAATATTACTTTTCAACTAAAGGTTTTAAAGTAAAAAGAGATTATGAACTAAAGGTTCATCGAGATAAATAAGACTAAAGGATGTATCAGACTAATGAATGTTATACTCGTACTATAGGTGCGAGATAGCGAAGGAAAGACTATCGGACTGTGTTGGAAGCCGATCCCATTGAAAAGGTGAATACGCCCAACTTTTATAAACTTGTCTTCAAACAAACAAACGTGTTAAGTGTAAAACTTTACATGAGGCTTCGTGTATCTAAAAACATTGTAAATAAGAGTATAAATATAGCCCTCATGCTGTGGCATACGTTTGTCTGGAACCTTACATATGTGGTATGCGGTGGGCACATCGCACCACGCCTGGTCACGACCTCCAGCCACGATGGGCCGGACCAAAGTATGTCCGAGTGAGAATGACCTTGTGTATATTTATGGTACATAAGTACGTCGAAACACTGCGGTGTTTTGCTGAGGTGATCTAGTGTAGAGACTCGAGTTTATGATGATTGTTTAACTTGATTATTCCTAAGCCAAGATGGGCCGAGACTTACGTGGTCTCGAGGGGTAATTAAGTAAAGAAAATATTTTAGCGTCAGCATATTCACCAGCATTTTTTGCTGACGTATTTTTATAACATTTTGCAGGTAATCAGGAATAGAGCTTGAAAAACGAAGAAGCTCAAGAATCCGATGGCTCTGATAATTTTGTGTAAATATTAAAATATGGTGGTTTTGTAAACTTATAAACATATAAAACTAATCGAGACTTTCGTCTCGTCTTTTGTATTGTAAATATTTATAAATATGATCTTTATGTTTTTATAAAGTCTTTCGCATTAACTCGTAACTCTGATTTATTTACAAATATGATATCAACTATGGTTCACACTCCTAGGCTTAGATAGGGGTGTGACAATCAAGCTCTTCGGAAAAACCCACGAGATATCCTAATAAAGAATAATTACGGAAACGAATATATATAATGACTAGATAGGGATTCAGAAATTTTAATGATCGAGTATATTATTATGGAAGTTAAATATTACTTAGGCTTATTATCAATTTTATTAATTTTATTTATCAATTTTATAATAAATAGCATATCTTTAATAAAGTTATAATTATAAACAAAATACTTAAATAAATAAATATTTATAATTTTCAATATATTATATAAAGAGATTTGTTTTCAATAACTACTTCTAACTAAAAATACATTTTATGCATATATATATATATATATATATATATAGAGAGAGAGAGAGAGAGAGAGAGGTGGGTTAACGTACAATAAGGGCTTATCGTACATTAGGTACGCGACATTCCAGAACGTTTGATTAAAAAACGCGCGGTGGCAATTTCGTAAATAACCCAACAGTAGTTCGCGATCAAAATTCGTCGATTACAAATCAACTCTGATCCAAATTCGGAACTTGTCGCTCAATCTAATCCAATTTCTAAACTCTAATCAAAGCTTACAGTATGAAATCTCAAAAGTCAAAACCCAAAATTGAAAAGAACGTCACTGAACATTAAAAATCTTTAAATTGATCAAAAATTGATGATTTAATCAATCGAATTGATGTGTAAGAGGCTTTAGAATCATCAATCGATTATGAAAATACAGATTAACACACTTAATTGAGCTCTGATTAGGGTTCATGTTTAAACGTTCTGCTCAAAGATTAAACGTTCTGACCAAAATAAACACCAAAATTATGATTAATCAATCAAATTGATGTGTAGAAGCATTTAGATTCATCAATCAATTATGAAATTGCAGAAATAACGCACTCAATCGAGCTCTGATTAGGGTTCAAAATATTATATTTAAACGTTCTGAAACATAACTGAATACCTTTAAACGTTCTGACCAAAAAAGAACATCTTTAAACGTTCTAATACATTCAACGAAGCATTGGGTGTTCAAAAACAAATGAACATCTTTAAACATTCTAATACGTTCTAAGAAGTTCAGGTTGTTTAGTTTAGAAGTTCTAAGAAGTTCTGGGTGTTCAAAAAAATTTAGAAACTCTGATAAAAAGTTTAGAAGTTCTGGCTGTTTAGAAGTTCTAAGAAGTTTTGGCTGTTCAGAAAGTTCTGGCTGTTTAGAAGTTCTAAGAAGTTCTGGCTGTTCAGAACTTCTAAAACTAACAAAAAAAAAAAGAAATTAAACACATGTAAACATGAAATTGAACACTGAAATCACTTCATATAATCTCATAATCATCAAACAATCATCAATCGACTGTTAATTTGATCATTGATTTGACCATATGAACAAAATATGGAACGTCTGCAACTGGGTTTCTTCAAAAACTCAAAATTGATTTATTGAAACTTCAAATTGATGATTAATTGGACCAATTTCAAAGTTTAATTGATCAATTAGTTCAATAATTTCAATTTCAATTAGGGAATTTAATCAACTGGCATGTGAGCAACGATCGATAGTTGTGTCGGAAGAAGATGGTAGTCGCGAAGGTGGATGGTGGACGGAATCGTTGAACGGCGATGGTGAAGGTGGACGGAATCGACGGGAGAAGAGGTTGAAGGAGGCCGACTAGCGTAATTTGGTTATTGAAGATGGACGCTCCAGACACTCGCGTACCTATTGTACGATAATCGATTTTCGTATTCCATCCTTTACCTATATATATATATATATGTATATATATATATATATGCACACACACATATATATACTATTAATAACGATTTCTTTTAATTTAGTATCGTAAATAATCAAATATAAATAATAAATAACAATATTTGTATAAAAATAATCTTTTATAAATACTTGAATTTATGTCAATTAACAAGATTATATTAAATATATATTAGATTAAAACTTTTTTCAAATCTTAAAACCTTTATTAATTTTAATAAACTAGCATATATATATACACATATATATAAATACACATATATATATATATATATATATATATATATATATATATATATATATATATATAGATTTAGGTTCTTTTCAAAAGTGATTTTTATAATGAGAAGTGTGAGAAGACATTACAACCAATCAAAGCATTTCTTTTTATTTTTTGTTTTTTTAATCAGAAGGGTATATATGTAAAATTTCCAATGATCTTATTTGGTAACTATTAAATTACTTAGGGAGTTTAAAATCATATTATTTTCTTTTTACTTTATTAATACTTTTTATTTTTTAAATGTTTGTAATTCAAATAAAAAACTTTCAGATTGAATAATCGATTCTTATCCACAATTTCAAACATCACCATACCAACTATGCTTGAGCAAAACGTTTGTATTGAATAAAAAGAGGGTTATTTTTCTTATCACATTAATTTTACATTATACACAAACTAAAATCACATATACTATTCATAACAATACTAACATTATACATAAATAATTGTATGAAGACGCGAAACTGCTTATTGCTCCTATTTTGACCTCTTAGTTTCTTTCATTAAGTACAACAACATCAACATAATGAACCATTCGGGTTTTTCTTATAGAAAATCATCGTCATGGTCCATGAGTTTTCTTGAGTTTCTCATCTCATTTTCGAGCATACCTACGTTTTCAGAAAAAAAATATTAGAAACCCAATAAATGTTGACAAGCATTATAACATTCACTGTACTCATATCGTTTTGACGTTCGGCAAAATCCAAAATTTGCACACATAACAAAAATTATTAATATTTTTAACAAATTTAAATATGTAAACATTTATCTAACTTATTTCTTAGATCATCCCATTTTATGCACCATTGTCGATTGGTATTAGCATACTTCAGATCTAATTTATCCTACAAAGTAAAGACACTTATCCTACACACCTTACGCACATAAAAAATAGTTATTCAACATGCCCTACACTAAAACGTATTTATTCTACACACCAATTGACATATACACACCCTACATAATAAAAATATATATCCTACACGCCCTCCACATTAAATCATTAACAATAATATCCTACACCCAACACACTGAAATTTTATCCTGCATTCCCTACATACTCTACAAAGTAAACAAAATTATTCTACACACCCAACACAGTAAAGATTTTATCCTACATATCGTATATATTAAAAAAAATATCATGCACACCCTAGACAGTAATATTTTTTTCCTACATACCCTACATAGTAAACAAAAGTATCCTACACATCCTACACAATATAGATTTTATTGTACATAATAAACAAAATTATCGTACACGCTCTACACAATAGAGATTTTAATCCTACACGCTCTACACAGTAAAGATTGTTTCCTACGTACCCTACAGTAAACAAAATTATCCTACACAGTATGGATTTTATTGTACATAATAAACAAAATTATGCTACACGCTCTACACAGTAAAGATTTTAATCCTACACGCTCTACACAGTAAAGATTTTATCCTATTTTGTAAACAACATTATCCTTAAACCATAAACAATAATCAAATTTATCAAACAAACTATTTCCATGTTCTTATTTATTGAAGCATCCAACAAAAAAAATTAATAGAACACAACTTGACCTTTCTTAAACTTCATGATCTATATATGTGTGTCCAATAGTGTCAATGTTTGGTAAACATAATGCTAGTTGTTACATCTTTAAAATTCGATCCAACTCAATAAATAATAATAATAATAATAATAATAATAATAATAATAATAATAATAAACATGATTTTTTATCGAATGCTTACTGATATGCATATCCTACACCGTTAAGAGAACATATCCTACATATTTTGATCACACCCTTCACAAATGATATACATACCCTACACAACAAATATGTTATATACACACACAGAAAAACCTAAAATCATAGTACAATCCTCTCTAATATATATACATCCAACGTATCAACGTATCAACGTATGTTTATGATATTTTCGAATATTTTGTTTTATAAATATATAAATTATGAATAATCTCGCATTGTTATACTACATATATTAATAAACAAAACATCAAATTGGCTTACACATTTGGATTTATACTACAAATATAACCAGAAAGAACATCAACATGAAAAATAAAACATCAAATTGGCTTGCATACAGTTAATATTAAAACTAGATAAGATACACAACATTAATGTTTGGTAAAATGGAATTATACACATTAAAATACTCACACATAATTATCCCAAAACTTGAAACTATCATCCACAACATTGTTTATTATATTGCAAACTCTGCAAACAAATATACCGAACAAAAATAACCCTACTTTTTATCGGTGAAGAGGTAGGTCCTAGCAGAGCCCAGTTGGACCCGCAAGACTCACCTTGAAGAGGGACGTCTGCGCAGAAACCAACTGGATCCGCAGGACCAACCATGCTCAGAGACATGACGTCCTTACGCGCAGTACGCAAGCTGTTCCCGCAGGAAATGCCTCCCAATGGTGAAGGACTCCGCCTGTCCCCGCAGCCTCGGATACAAGCCATCAGGGAAGGCCACCCGCGCAGCAAGGCTACACGCACAAGGCACTTGGCTCTCAATCACTCAGTGTCACCTGAAGGAATGAGCAAAGCCGGGAACAATCCCGCACAAGGGCGGGAGGGGGAATATTCCCGCCCCAAATAAGCCAGTCCGTACGATACGGGAAGATCTTCTGTACTGTACCTGACGAGGTATGGGAAAAAGATCTGACTAAAGATACGACAGCTTATTGACCACAGTATGGCGAGCAGCATGCTCCTGTACTGTGTCACTATTAGTCGCTACCTACTCACCAACTACTGCCATACCACGTGCGTAGCCGGCAGTTGGTGGAAAAGGAATAGTACACAGCAGGCCTGGTCACTATCAGCCGCTGCCTACCCACCAACTACCAGCAAGGCATGTGCGTAGGCCACTGTTGGTGGAACAGGAACACTGTTGCAGCCGGCCACACCTCCTTGGAAACCTACCTTCGGCTATAAATACCACAAATGGTATGACCATCTCATCTTATCTTGTATCATCATATTATACCTGATATCTGCTCTAGCAATCTCTTAATATACATTTATATTTAAAGAGCAATCTAGTCTGATTCTCACGCCGGAGGGTGGTCACAAGGAGGAACCCCCCCTTCTCAGTGACAAGCTCACGGTGTCTGTTTTGCAGGTTATCAGAAGAACCATCTTCTCTGGGTCTAACCCCTCGTGGGAAACATCTAACCCCCAGGTTACCAGTAATCTGCCCGGGGTCTGGTTAGTGTTTCTTCATTGGCGCCATCCGTGCGTAAAGCTAGAACATTTTTCTCCAGTTTTTTCAAACTTCTAAGATGGTTAAAGAAACTCCGGTAACCACAACCCCAGCTACTGGGGGGAATACCGGCAACACAGTCTTTACAAACACTACCCCGGTTACCCAAGCCGGGGCAAGTGAAGTAAATTTTACCAACACTACCCCAGCTGGGGCAAGTGCAGTAAATAATCGCTCACTGGGATTCACCGGTACCCATTAGAGAAACGAACAAGACTCCCCCGCCAAACACTCGATGAAGTTAAGGCATGGGCGGAGGCACGTCAAAAGGAATTCCAAGCTAAGTTGGACAAACGCTTGCGTTCCGTCCAACAGGCTGACGAATTCGAAGAATACTGGGAGGATGACTCAGAGGAGTCCGACTCCGAAGCGAACCCCTCGCCATAGGGCAAAAGGGAAGCGTAAGGAAACGGACTCCCAACCGAAAAGGCATTTTGGACAAGCCTTCAAACCAAAAAGCACAGGTGGAAGTCCACGAGACTTCTCCAAAACATTCAGACCAAACGTTGCAAACGCGGGAACGTCCAAATTTGCAAGGGACATTGCGGAAGCAATCGCCCCAAAAAGTGCCAAACAAATGTCCAGCATAGGCACATATGATGGTATATCAGATCCAGACGATCATTTGAACAGGTTCATAGCGGGGGCAACCGTCAGTAGTTGGACGGAACCTACGTGGTGTTACATGTTCCAAATGACGCTTGTGGGGGCTGCTAGAGCGTGGTTTCGATCGTCTACCGGTCAACCACATCTACGACTGGGCAGACTTCCAACAGAAGTTTAGCCAACACTTCAGCCAGCAAAGAAAGTATACCGAGGAGCAATGGACAATCCTCAAATGCATTCGAGAGAAAGATGAATCTTTGTTGGACTTCATCACTCGCTTCAACTCGAAGAAGCTAAGTTTGGGTAACATTAGCGAAGATCTTGTTCGCGCTGCTTTCATTCAGGGCGCGAACGACCCAGAGCTCATCCGCACCTTAACGGGTAAAGATGGCATGCCATCCACATGGGATGCCATCATGACAGCAGCAAAACGCTTTGCGGAAACTGAGAAGCAACTGGGTAGAGATCTCCCACAGAGCACAAACCTCTACACCCAGAAAACAAGGGAAGACAACGTCCTTACCGCCCGATTAAACAAAAAGCGAAAGCTAGGCATTTGGCAGTCAAGGGTAAACTTTGACACCTCATCCGGCTTGCAACATAGGTTAGGCGGAAGGGATAACGTACGATCGACCCAGAACTCCAGATGGACGCCGCTCACCAAAAGCGTCACCGAGATATTCGCCACCGAGGAGCTCCCATGGCCAAAGCCTCAAATAATCCGACATCGTCACAATGCCGATCGGAGCAAATACTGTGACTTTCACAGAACAAAAGGCCACAACACCGAAGAATGCATAGACGTAAAGGACATGGTCGAAGCATTCGTCAGAGATGGGACGCTCGCGCCACCTCGTGGCGCAATGAACGGTGAGCAGGCTGACGCGTGTAGAACCCCAGCAGGGGAAAACACATAAAATTCCAGCTTCAATGTGGAGACTACATGCTGCGTAAAGAACGAGATCCCGAACCAGGTGCGGTATCGGCTCGATGGCACTCCCATCCCAACAACATGGAAGGGAGCTCATTTACACAGTTTGCATGTAAATCAATTCCAAATTTGTAAAGAGAAGGCCAAGAGCCACTTCTAATGGAAATGATTCTCCTTAAAACATCGATGCTGATGATTTTACATTTATACTTTATGAACTATCAACACTAATATGCCGGTTTTCACCGCATAATTACGTGGAAAGTCGTTGCATGGGGAAGGCGGCAAAACCCGCATAAACCCCAAAAAACGACAAACCTTCACGCAGGTCAGTTGAAGGGGAAAAAGTTTAGTTATCCCATTAAATGAAAGTGCCGGTCTATCCGCATGAATCATGAAAAAGGGAACTGAACACTAACCTATTGACAACCGCGCGTCGAACGGTTCAAAACAGAATTTCTAACAAAAGGATGAGGAAAACCTACACGCAGGTCAGATATGGGTAAAGTTTAGCCATCCTACTGAGTGCAAGTGACGGTCCTACCCGCACAATCACGAAAGAGGAAGCAAAACTTCACACCTATTATCTACCACGTTCAAAGGATAATTTATCCTCAAAAAGGATGAGGAAAACCTACACGCAGGTCAGATATGGGTAAGTTTAGCCATCCTACTAAGTGCAAGTGACGGTCCTACCCGCACAATCACGAAAGAGGAAGCAAAACTTCACACCTATTATCTACCACGTTCAAAGATTAACTTATCCTCAGAAAAGATGAGGAAAACCTACACGCGAGTTAGACGCAGGTAAAGGTTAGCCATCCTACTAAGTGCAAGTGACGGTCCTACCCGCACAATCACGAAAGAGGAAGCAAAACTTCAACCTATTATCTACCACGTTCAAAGGTTAACTTATTCTACACTTGGAAAATTGCTAATTTAAAACTAAATTATGCAAGTCATATAACGTTTATAAAGCAAGGAATCCAATAAAAGAAACGGTCTTACCCGCACAAAGATTTATATTTCATAAATATCCATTACAAGAATGGCCGGGTAACTACCCGCCTACAAGAAAATAAATCTATACAAGCTAAATCTATCCTAGCAGTGGGAAGGGATCTTCAGGATCAGGCTTCAGGGCCACTTCCACTTGGACCAGCCCCATCAGTAGAGCGTGGCAGTTCAAGGAAAGCTTTGAGGATAGCTAGCCCATCATCAGCAGCAGCGACTTCGTTCACCTTCTCCACCACCGGATGCGGGAAGGCAGCATACTGGTTCACTGCTTGGTTGTAAACAGCTTCAGTATCAACATTATACAAAGGGAAGTTGGAAGGCGGGATGCCTTTCTCAACGAACCCTAGACCAAGCAGGAAGCCGACCTTTTCCCCATCCTCGTGAGAAGCGTTGAGGGCTGCGCTCATAGCATCGTCG